>NC_056746.1:184574998-184702498 GCF_019279795.1 Protopterus annectens | reverse complement strand
AGTGCTTTATTTCATACTGGAATGTACATCTTTGCATAGCTCAGTTGTGCAACTGATTAATTAGAGCATGACACTGTTTCTGTAATTTTCATTTTGGCCATTAGGAGCACATATTTCCCAATTGCCTATCACAACAGTGGCAGAAGCCAGAAAAATAATTGTTATAAAGTGCCAAACTGCTCTGTGTAATGTACACACTCGTTACAAAATAATTTGGGGTGGGAGATTAGTATAATGGCTAAGGTGTTTACCTTACAGATACAAGGTGCAAGATTTGATTTTAATATGGGGTAATTGGCTAGGCTTAAAATAGCTCACAAGGGCAGTTAACCTAGTACTAATCTATGAACCTATTTACTTTCAAGTGAAATGAACAAATGACAGCACTAAAAGAGAAACACCCATCTATGAACCTATTTACTTTTAAGTGAATTAAAGAAATAACAGCACTAAAATAGAAACACTCATGAATGGAATTGAACTCTTGCCTATGTCACTGATATGTTGTTGACCACTCTATTAACAAGGCATGCCACAAAAACAGTGGTAGAAAAGGTAATTGGAAAACACATTTCAGGGAGCAGAATGCGTTATACAAGGGCAAACAAAATTCACACTTTTTTGGCCATGTGTGTGCTATGATAATGTCTCTTGGAAGTTAATGCATTTAAAGCCTATAGTGCCTTTTTTGTATATTTCCAGATCCAATGTTGTCTACTTTCCTCTAATTTAACCATGGGTTGTTGGATCCGACCTTGGCACCTACTCTGAAACTTCTCAATTCCAGGTCTCTGTGACCTCACTTCGTAATTCTCTCCACTCCACCTTAGTACCCAAGATCATTTTCCACCTGAAGACTGGTTGCGTCTTTCAATAATGTATCTTCTACAGTATTTCATCCTTAAATACTTCTGCCTCTACTGATAGATTTATCTTTCCAGGATTAGAGTTAAATTTTTTTGCAAGAATAGTCAGTTAGGCTCGTTAGGTAATAGGGTCTGTTATATTAGTGTGTTTTTTCATATTATAGACAATAGACATTAGTGTAGTATTTTGTAGATATTAGTATAGTGTGTATGTGTGTTTTCTATTTCTTGTATTAGGCATATATTTAGTAGAGTGTGCTTGTTAGTAAATTGTCTAGATATTAGTGTTAGTACCGATAGTAGTAATAGTTCTGGAAGAAAAATATGTTTGCTAGCCAATAAACAAGCTAAGAGACCCAAAGACAAGCAGAAAGAGAAAGTAAAAGTAAAAGAGAAGGAAAAGGATAAATCAGATCCAATACTGGTTATGATGTTGCTGTTCAAGCTGGATCCAAAAAATCCTCAGTGGTAGGAACCAACAGATGATTTTCTTGTTTCACTGTTGCAGTCATCACATTTGGGTTATCCCTGCCAGGGTAGCCCCCCTCGGCCGGCCCGAATACCAGAGACTTGGTATTTCTACATCGGTTGCTGTCGCTTGAGGACTGACATCAGGTCATCAGTAGTATAAAGTAAGGCAGCCGACGCCATTGTCTTTCTTGCCGTGGAGCCTGAAGCAGAAGCAGTTCGCATGAGTGCCGGTCGGCCGCTACCTGAGTTTTCATCTACTGAATTGAAGTTGAAGTTTTCTAAAGCTAAGTACCCCGTTGGGGATCCTTTTTTCTTGCACTAACCGATGTCAGAAAAAGTTAATTGTCTCGCCTGTGGAAAACAAATACTACATCGAGACTTCCACTCTTACTGCGTCACTTGTTTAGGCCCAGACCACGACGTCCCTCATTGTCGCTTCTGTGCTTTGTTCAACACTAGAACTATCTGTCGTCGGGCCCTTATTATAGCCAGATATTTTCGCTTACAGTCCTCAAATTCTGATATGGCTTCGGTAAGCCATCCGACAGCAGATCTTCTGAAAATATGTAAAGATAAAGACAGAGACAAGACCGCACAGGTACAAACCCACCGACGACACTTCCGTTAAGCTAGTCATCAGTTCTCTGGTCCTCAGAGAGGCGCTTTTGCAGCCCCTGATGCCCGCTTCTGTTGATTCACAGGCCGCTACCAAGACTCTTTCGGAGTCCAGTATGCTGCAAAACTATTCGACTAAGGATCCTTCGGTCATCTCAACCTTGGATGGGTCCGGAGCTGCTGAGCAGGCACCGGCTTCCGCAGAAGTCCTTCATACTACCGAATCTCAACACAAACTGAAGTCTTCTTTCGTGACTACTGTTCTTTCTAAAACTACCGAGTTTCTTGGGCCCCGGGTACGAATCACACCCAAGAAACTGACGACCCACTCTCAGGCACTTGCTACCTTGCCTCAGTCTCAAATGCTTAAAATGGTGGAAGACCTTATCACGCTGATCAGGGGAAGCCAAGCTACCCCCTCCAAAAGAAAAAGAGAAATGTCCCCTGTAGTTTTGTCTAAAGAAGAGTCAGATGAATCTGATGCATCTGAATATGAAGACATGCAACCCCTCTCCACTTATGAGGATTCTGATGCAGAGGATTCCATTCCTTCAGCTTCTCCCCCAGAGGACTTTTCCTTTGGGGAAACCCTGCATACCTTAAGGGAGCATTTTCAAAGGAAGAGTCAGGACTACCCAAAGTCTAAAAAGAGACTCAGAGAATTCCTAGATCTTCCACAGCACAGACCTTTGGCCATCCCCTCAGTCCTGGATGTTGTGGGGGATGTTTTCCTCAAATCCAGCTTGACTCCTGACACTCTCCCTCCTGCTCCCAGGTAACCAGACGGGTACTATAGAGTCCTTGACTCACACAAATATCTTTTTAAAAATCCTATAGCTGACCCTGAGGTAATTTCTCAAGGGCCAAACGGAATTAAAGCAACTTCTACTAAGAATCCCAGCCCCTCAGACAGGGATTCCCGAGCATTGGACAGATGGGGTAAGAAAGTATACACCTCAGCTACTCTTGCTATCAGGGCACTAAATTGTCAGTTCCATTTGCTGAAATTTCAGCAACATACCTTGGAACTCCTTAAGCAAAAAATGTCTTCCTTTCCTGCTTGGGCATTATCTAAAGATGTACACAAGTTAATGCATTCTGCAAGTCAAGTAACTAAACATACCTTGCACTGTGGTTTTGATGACCTAGAAGCTTCTTGCAGGGCAGCAGTCACTGGATCTGTCATTAGAAGACATGCATGGCTTAAGGAACAGCCCCTGCCAGATCATGTCAAATCTAAATTGTTGGATACCCCTTGCACAAAGATAACTTATTTGGCACTAAGGCAGAAGAGGTCTTAAAAAAGATGGAAGAAAAAGCAAAATGTATGCAAACAGTTAAGGATTTCTTGCAGGTCCAGCCCCCTAGGTTCAGCAGGCATTGTCCCGCCAAACACTGGTCCTTTCCTGCTCCCAGTAAACCGGCCCAGTCTAGGCCTCGTGGAAGCAGACCCCCCCCCCCTCCGACAGCAGCCCCAGGGAATGCAGAGATCTAAGCAGTGGACTACCTCCACTTCAAAACCAGGGAGTTCTAAGCCACTCCCTTATGTTAAAAACTAACAATGACTCCTCTCCTCCACTCTCTCCCTCTGCCCACCTTCACTTACCCTAGGAGGAAAACTCTCCTTTCGCTGAAGCACCTGGGCCACCATTGCCAAGGACCACTGGGTTCTGAACATTGTGTCTCAGGGATACAAAATTTCCTTCTACACCCTTCCAACCCCAAAAGGCTTCCCAGCTCTACTACCAAATCAGTGGGCAGAGGTTCAAAAGCAAATCCTTTCCCTGCTCTCTATGAGGGCAGTAGAGCACGTTCCTGCAGAACAGATAGGCCAAGGTTTCTACTCCAGACTCTTTCTGGTGCCCAGAAAAGAGGGCACCTGGCAACCCATCCTAACCATGCTCTCCAAGGACGCTTGGCTAGCCACCCTAGACCTAAAAGAGGCCTACCTCCACATTGCTATCAGGGAATCATGCAGGAAATATCTCTGCTTCAGGGCAGGATCTCACACTTTCAGTTCTCTATGCTTCCCTTTGGCTTATCTACTGCTCCTAGAGGTTTCACAAAATGTCTGGCTCCGGCCATTGCGTTTTGCAGACAAAGAAGTATTTAGATTTACCCATACTTAGACAACTGCCTTATTCTGGCAGACAGCGAGAAGCTGCTCAAGCACCTGGCCTTTGCAAAGATCCTATTAATCTCCCTAGGGTTCAGAATCAACAAAAAGAAATCCAAACAGGTGCCCACCCAAAGGACAATCTTCCTGGGAGCAAGCTTCCCAGATGGCATACTTTACAAATTTTCCTGACAGCCTACTTCCCTCAACTAGCCACCAGGCCCCAGCTAACTGCAAGGAAGATCCTGCAAGCTCTGGGGTTCATGGCATCTTGCATACTACTCATTCCATATGCCAGGCTGCATATGAGGAAAGTTCAGTGGTACCTAAAGAGCCTCTTCTACCTATAATTCCTTGCCTCAGAAATGATTTTCTTTGGTGGGCAACAGCATGCTCCCACAACAAGGGAATGCTTTTCTCCCCATCCCCCGCTGCCCAGACCCTCTCCACAGACGCATCAGACTATACTTGGGGTGCACAGCTGGACAGCAGGTGCATACAGGGCCAATGGAGCCCACAGCAAATCCCTCTGCACATCAGTCAAAAAGAGATGATGGCTGTGCAGCCCGCCTTGATAGCTTTCAAGCCCCTTCTCTCTCCTGGGGCTCTCCTGATCAAAACAGGCAACACCACTGTGATGTGGTACATCAACAAGCAGGGAGGGATTCACTCCTACCCTCTATACCGGCTGGCCATGACCCTTTGGCACACAGCCTCTGCCATGCAACTCCACCTGTTAGCACATTTCCTACCAGGTTCTCTAAATTCTCTGGCAGACCACTTAAGCAGAAATCTTCTGAACCCACATGAGTGGCAGCTAGACAAAAGAACCTTTAGCCTAATAACTCAGAAATGGGGCACCCCAAAGGTCAACCTCTTTGCTTCCCACACCAACCATCAGCTCAGCAAGTTCTGCACCAGGAAGCATCACTGCATTGCTTGGAAAGTGGATGCCCTGTCCTACCCCTGGGTCAATCTGTCAGTCTATGCCTTTCCACCACTACCTCTCATCCCCAGGGTACTGCTCAACATAAAGGAGGAAAAACCAAGGACAGCTCTTATTGCTCCAGACTGGCCTCACCAGCAGTGGTACCCACTACTGCGCATCCTGTCACCATTGCCACCATGGCATCTCACTCAGACCCCAACCCTCCTGACCCAGAGGGAAGGAGAATTCATGCATCCCCAATTGCAAACCCTCAGTTTGGCAGCCTGGCTTATTCCCTAACCACCGATCAATCTGCCAACCTCAGTAAGCAGGTTCTAGATGTTATATGTGAGGCCAAATGCCCTAGCACTAGAAAGTCTTATACTGACAAATGGAAAAGGTTCTGCACCTGGATTCAGGCTAAGGGAGCCGATAAGGCACAGCCCTCCCTCCCTGTCATCCTGGATTACTTAGATGACCTGCTACACAGTGGTCTCTCTCTTTTTTTTTCTCTATTAGAATTCATGCCTCTGCTATCATTTCCCCACTGAGCAGCCCCTTTTCTCACACCCTCTGATCAAACAATTCCTAAGAGGGACTGGCAACTCGAGGCCACCCAGAAAAGCACCAATCCCAGCTTGGGACCTTAACTTTGTGTTGGAAAAGCTCACCCCCCCCCTTTCGAACCAGCATCTTCAGTAGAACTAACATTTCTCTCCTGGAAGACAGCTTTCCTTCTGGCCATCACTTCAGCCAGAAGGGGCTTCAAGCTACAAGCACTCATGGCTGTGGAGCCCTTCATTATCTTCCATGCTGACAGGGTTTCCCTCAAGACTAACCCATCCTTCATGCCCAAAGTGGTGTCCAGTGTGGCTCCCAACCAATCCATTCATTTGTCCACCTTTTTCCCTAACCCACAGAACAAGGGAGAAAGGATCCTGCACTCTCTAGATGTGCACAGACAGCTCAGATTCTATCTAGACAGGACTAAATCCTTCAGAAAGTCTGATCAATTGCTGGTTAGCTTTGCTGCAGGAGCAGAGGGCAAAGCCATCTCCAAACAAACCATTTCCAAATGGATAGCACACTGTATCCATTTCTGCTACAAGCAGCACTGAAAGTCTGCCCCCCAAGGGGGTCAGGACTCAGTCCACCAGAGCAACCTCCACCTCTGCAGCTTTCCTCAGAGGAGTCCCCACCAGGAACATCCTGGAGGCTGCCACCTGGACATCTGTTCACACTTTTACCAAGAATTACCACCTGCCTGTCTTCTCCAAATCCAGGTCAGGGTTTGCCTCTGCAGTCTTGCAGGGCATCCTAACCAGCCCCTAGTCTGCTTGACTGCCTCCACCCTTTTCCTCAGCTTTGGGAGTCAACCCAAATGTGATGACTGCAGCAGTGAAACACGAAGAACATAGTTCAGTTGTGTACACTTAACATAAATGTAGATGTTCAAGTGTATTCACTGTTGCAGTCCTGGTTTCCCTCCCTCCATCTCCCTCTTCTTTCTTCTCTCTCCTTACAAAGGACATTTTGGTATTTACTTTCTACTAATGGGGTTCTTCCACCAGAACCTGGTTCCCACTTGGAGGCTCCTGACAGGTTAGGCCAAGAAAAACTGATGTAATGGCGTCGGCTGCCTTACTTTATACTACTGACATCAGTCCTGAAGCAACAGCAATCGACGCAGAAATACTAAGCCTCTGGTATTCTGGCCGGCCGAGGGCTACCCTGGCAGGGATAGCCCAAATGTGATGACTGCAACAGTGAATACACTCAAACATCTACATTTATGGTAAGTGTACACAACTGTACTTTCCTGCCCAAGGAGAAGATGTAGGCATACCTCTCAATTATGTTCAGATATTTGCCTCATTTTTGGTGCATTCCTCATAAAATATGTAGGTTTCTGGCAAATCATTGAAGATTGACATCACTAAATAATGACAGACATTTGAATTTCAGACTTCATATCCTTCAGAAAATGTATGGTAGTAGACAACCTGTCATTCTAGCAACTTTCTCAGTTTATTTGAGCAATAATTAAAATCTGTATCTGATTTTGGACCTTCGTTTAGGTTGAGAGGTATGGATTCAGGATGGCATGACTTTGGAAGTGTGAGTGAAGACATGTCATGGAGTCCACCCTTTGACACTTCTGCAGTTTCTGTGCTTGATGGCCAGCCATCACAATCTTCTTGGTGCCTTTTGCACATCAGAGGATGCAGCTATTAGACGCAACTGTGAATGGTCAGTGGTGGCAAAGTGATCTCTCAGTCATGGATCATTTCTTGGTGTCAGACTCATGTCAGTTGGCGCTGGAATGCTGAATAATTTCATCCGGCCTTCGGTTGCCATTGTGGTCCTTCACCCAAACCTAGTGCAATTTTTGCTGAAGAATAATTAGCTGTTACAGAGCCAACACAGTTGAGACAATGCAGGCCCCTTGGAAAAGAATATCCTAATGCATTTGGAGTTGTGGGTTGTTCACTTAGCCTTCAGTGCCTTGAAGAAGAAGCTTTATCCAGGACCTCTCTTAGTTAGGTTCAACAACCTATCCATCTTGTTGCTTCTCATTTAACAAATGAGTACAATGTCATTCTCCTCTGCAGAGTGGTGATGTCCTAGTAGTGAGCTGTATTCAAAATAATCACTCTTTCAGTAGTTCATATCATAAAGAAGGGAATGCGGTGGCAGACTGTTAGAGGTACTGCTTGAGTGCTTTCTTGGAGTAGTGGATTCAGACATTATACATAGATTAGGAGCTTATTCTGTAGAAGTGAAGTACCTTGGAGGTCAGTCTCCACCATTTGGGAGAACTCATTTCTCTTTGTTTTGCTGAGTGCAGAAGGGTGCAGGAGAGTTCACAATGAATACATTCTGTATTCCATAGAAAGGCAATTCCTGTATGGCTTTCTTTCATTTATCATTTGTAAGAAGTTTTGGAGAAAGTCTATCAAAACTAATTCTCTTAACTCCATATTGATTGAGAATGGTGTGATGACAGTCTTTCAAGGTCCCTGGCAATATAAGAAGCACTACTGGTACTAGCCAGCGGGACCCGCAGTGGTGGTGCTGCGGTAGCGTTGTCGCCTCACAGTAAGATGCTGTCCGGTTCGATTCTCAGCTAGAGCGTCTTCTGCGTGGAGACGTGCGTGAATGGGCGTACCTTCGTTGAAGGTTGTGTGTCAGGCCTGGCAAGCCAGTACGTAAAAATCAACTGCCAATCATTAGCGGACTGGAGTTCCACTGTGGCGCCCTCTAACCGGGAAAAGCCGAAAGACACAAACAAACTGGTACTAGCCAGCGGGGTCCTCTATGGCTGGGCTGCCCCATCTCTGCGCCTTGAGGTTCCATTTAAATTTTCTGATCCAAACAGGTTTGACACCTGGATGTTCAGAAGTGATTGAGGCTGATAGAACAGATTTCATCATGTAGACCTCTTCTGTCAGGTGAGAGGTTTTCCTATGGTGCATGGGGTACCAAATGCTGCCCCAACTGGTTAGATTAGAGTGTTTCATGGTTGCAGTCATCACATTTGGGTTATCTGCTTACAGTAGCCCTCAGTCGGCCTGATTATCAAAATCTTGGGTCCTGCGTCGGTTGCTGTCTCATCTTCCATGACATCAGGTAGTCAGGGGTATAAAGCATGCAGCTGACGCCATTACATCAGTCTTTCTTGCGGTGCGGTGCCTGAAGCAGAAGCAGTTCGCAAGTGCTGGTTGGCCGACTCCTGAAATTTTCGTTTTCGAGTTTCAGATCCGAAGTCTTTAACTAAGCTAAGTACCCCGTTGGGGATCCCTTTCCTTGCTCTAGACTGATGTCAGTAAAAGTTAACAATTGTATTTCTTGTGCAAAGCAAATACCTCATAAAGATTTTCATTTGTACTGCATTCCTTGCTTAGGCCCAGACCACGAAGTACCTCGTTGTCATTTTGTGCCTTATTCAAACCTTGTACTATTCGTCGTCGGTTCATTTACGCATCTAAATATTTTGGTACTCAGTTCAATTATCCAGAAATGGCTTTGGTAAGCCATCCGACTACTGACATACTGAAAAAAACGCAAAGATAAAGACAGAGACAGACCGCATAGGTCCAAAGTTGCCGACAACGCTTCTCCTAAGCTAGTCACCAGTTCGCCTGTACTCAGTGAGGTGCTTTTGCAGCCCCTGATACCCGCTACTTCAGATTCTCAGGCCTGTACTGAGACCCATTCGGAGACCGGTATGCCGTGAGATGCTTCTTCAGCTGTGGAACCTGCGGATGTCTCTATCTTGGATGGGTCCAGAGCCGCTGTGCAGGCACCGGCTTCTGAGGGTGTATTCTGGCCTACTGACTTGCATATTAAACTGACGCCATCTTCTTCTTCAAGGCCTGAAACTCGATCCATGCCTAGAAAACTGATGGCCAGACTGCATGTTCAGGCCCGTATGCCTAAAAAGCAAATGATAAGAATGGCTGACGTCCTTATTACTCTAATCAGGCGAAGCCACCCTTCCCCCTCTAAGAGACCTAGGACTAATTTTCTTTGATTCTTCTGATCAGGATTCTGATATTTCTGTTTTCTCTGATGGCCAGGTTTTATCCTTATCTCCCTATGAGTGTTCTGATGCAGAGGACTCCATTCCCTCTGCTTCCGCTTCAGAGAATTTCTCTTTTGGTGAAACCTTGCATACTCTTAGGAAGCATTTCCGCTGGGAAAGCCAGGATTACTCTGACTCCAAAAAGAGGCTTGGGGAATTCTTACTCCTACCTCAACATAGGCCTTTAGCTGTCCCTCCTGCACTGGACATTGTAGATGATGCCTTCTCGGAATCTAGCCTGGCCCCTGACTCTTTACCTCCTGCTCCCAGAAAACCTGATAGGTATTACAGGGTACCTGACTCTCACAAGTTCTTCTTTAAAAATCCTACTGCAGATCCTGAGACCATTTCACAGGGACCTAAGGGCATTAAGGCTACTATTGCCAAAAATCCTACCCCCTCTGATAGAGATTCCAGAGTGCTGGATAGATGGGGTAAGAAGGTATACACTTCTGCAACCTTGGTCATTAGGGCCTTAAACTGCCAGTTTCATATGTTAAAGTATCAGGAGCATATTACTGGATTGCTTAAAAAGAAAATGATGTTGATTCCTGACTGTGCTGAAAATAAAGATTTACAGGATTTAATGCAGTCTGCTGAACAAGTTGGAAAACATACTTTACAATGCGGTTTTGATTCATTAGAGGCATCTTGCAGGGCTTCTGTCACTGGGTTTGTTCTTAGAAGGCATGCTTGGCTTAAGGAGGAATCTTTGCCAGATCATGTTAAAGCTTAATTACTGGATGCTCCCTTAAACCAAGACTGCCTGTTTGGCAACAAAGCAGAAGAAGTACTTAAAAAGATGGAGGAGAAAGCTAAATCTATGCAAACTGTTAAAGATTTCCAGCAAGTACAGCCTCCCAGATTTGGTAGGGATTGGCCCTCTAACAAATGGTCTTTTCCTGCCTCTTCCAGGCCTTCTCAGTCCAAACCCAGAACCAGCAGAACACCCAGGCTTCAGTCCCAAGGTACTCACAGGCCTAAGCAGTGAGTAGTAAGACTCCCCCCTATGGTAAACTGTCTCAATGACTTAACTTTAAATCTTCCAAGCCCTGCTCAACTGACTGTTCCTTTAGGAGGAAAGATTGCCCTGCATGCAAAAAATTGGGAACTCATTATTCAGGACAAATGGGTTTTAAATATAGTTTCCCAAGGATACAGATTTCACTTCCACTCCTTACCAACCCCAAGCGGTTGGCCAGACCTACCCTCAAATCAGTGGTCAGAGGCTCAAAAGCAAATTCTCTCTCTTTTAAGCATCAGTGCTATTCATCCTGTCCCAGAAGAAGAATGGGGGCAAGGTTTCTACTCAAGACTCTTCCTGGTACCCAGAAAATGAAGAAAATAACCAGGCTCTCTCACCACGAAACTGTATAAAGTCCTGATGTGTCCAAACCAGACACAAAGTTCATGTGAAGTTCAACAGCAAGTCAATAAATCAAGAGCAATAACTTCACTTTTCAATAAGCAGTAAGCAATCCAGTATACGAACACCAAAAACGTTTATTGTAAGCGCTTTCGCGTGGTCACCACCACGCTTCATCAGACAATACATATAAAATTCAAATCATCTATTTATACAAGTAAATCTAAAAAGGCGCCAAATTAGAGCAAACAAATCATGCAATTTTTCAATTAAAAGACTAATTAAAAGACTAATTAAAAAAATTTCTGGTTACTACATGCCGTTTAAAAAGAGCCCAAGTTTTTTGAAGGGTTGAATTGTTCATGGACCATTCTCCAGCTAGTTGTCAGTACTAAAAGTAAACACTAAAAGTTGATGCTGACGACGAGTGTTTCAAAAATAACTAGATTAAATTACCTGATTTCAATGTGGAAAAGCACATCTAAAACACATTTAAAACAAAAACAATATTGACATATATATGAAACATTGCTCTATAGAAATTTTTTGTTATATAAATAAATAAATAAATAAATAAATAAATATCTGTTTTAATAAAATGTAAGTACAATATGATAATAAATTTTCAAAATTTTATTGTTAATCTTTGATAAATTTATAGGTATAGTAGTAGACTCAATTATTATAACATAATCATGAATTTGATATTGTTCATAAATATTTAAAATATTTAAAATATTATGAGTTTAACAAGATATGGAATATATATTTTTTGAAGTATAAAATATAGTGTATATGGAATATTTGTAAATAAATAAATAATCAATGTTATATATCTAAACAAATATTAATGTTGTTAAATATTAAATATTAAATATTAAATATTAAATATCAAACATTAAATATACATATATATATATAGTTACAGTATAAATATATAGAAAAATGTATAAGAAATGTATATAAACATATATAAATTCGATTATCTATAGATGTGGGTGTGGATATAAATTATTTTGGCATATAAGGATTAATATGTGTAAAAACTGTTATAAGTGAATGTTTAAATTATTCATTTAAAAAGCCGAACAGTGTTATCATCGAAATACTGTGTGTATGTTATTCATCTTTCATAGATAAATAAATAAATAAATAAACAAATGAGTGATGAATGAACAAGTATTATAAATATGATATTTTATAAAAAATAGACAAACAGTGTGAACATGATGTAATGTAATAAAACTGTAGTTTTAAATATTAATGAATAAAACTACTAAATGAAACTACTAAGTTACTATGAAAACTTTTAAAACATTTGTAAAGGGGAAAATGAGTTCAACAGAGGACAATATACACAAGGTACAAATAGGAAAATAGCTAAAACTGGAAATCTAGAATACAGGCCAACAATAAGTATTCAATTCTAAAGTTCTATCTAGCTTCCAAAACTGGTTTGATAGAAACTTGATTGTTAATACCAGGAGGTATGTGTGCAGCCAATCTTAATATCCATTTTAATTCCTTGTTGTTTAGAAGTAATGAATTATCCCCACCTCTCTTATTAGGTATAACTATCTCAAGTACCTTAAACTCAAAGTCATGATGAGGCTGTTCCAAAATGTGTTTTGCTAATGCGTTTAGTTCATTCTTCTTCTGAATGTCATAAAGGTGGCCATATATTCTGTCTTTTAGGCATCTTTTAGTGAGGCCAATATAAAAGGCTGTACAGTTTTTACAGGTGGCCAGGTAAATGAGGTTCTTAGTGCAGCAGTTAGCATAGAACCTTGGATAGAAACTATAATCCAAAGTAGGATGTTTAAATTCTGTTTTTCTTGAGATATAACTACATCTTTTGCAATTATAGCAAGGGAAAGTACCTTTCTTGTTGCTAGATGATGAGCATAGGTTTTCAGTGGTATATTTGTCATTACATAGTAACTGTTTTAAGTTCGGGCTGTTTTTAAACATAAAATGTGGCTTGTCCCCTATTAGTTGTTTAACAAAAGGATCTATAGTAAGTACTTTCCAATTATTATAAAAAACCTTTTTAATGTCATTAGTAATGCTAGTAAAATTCAAGATTATAGGTACAAAGTCTTTACGTCCATTGGAGTATCTAATATTTCTAATAATGGTGTCCTGATTTTTTGTCAGTGTAGTCCTGATAACATTGTTCCTGGTAGTTGAGACGAGGCCTGGATCATAACCTCTCTCCCTAAATAATAATTCTAAGTGATCTGCTTCAAGTTGTAAAGTGTGTAAATCTTTACAGAGTCTTTTTAATCTGATGAATTGGCTCTTGACGATGCCAGGAAAAACATACCTAGGGTGCATACTGTCAAAAGATAAAAGTGTATTCCTCCAAGTTGGTTTCCTATAGATTGTAGAACTTATAGTACCATCCTCAGTAATGTTTAGTGTCACATCCAAAAAATTGATGGATTTGGAGGAGCATTCCATAGTGAAACGTAAAAAGGTGGAAGTACTCTCAAGGTGGTTCAGGAACTTTACAAAGTCAGTCTCCGTACCTTCCCATACAATAAAAATATCATCTACAAAGCGTTTATATATTTTTATCTGAGCAAACAGGGGGTGGGTGAATAGGCAAGAACGTTCCCAGGCCAGAACAACCAGGTTGGAATAGGTGTTTGCACACGGGGTGCCCATTGCCACCCCCCATTTCTGTAGGTAATACTCATTTAAAAACATGAATACATTATTGTTTAGTACCACATCTAATAGTTGACATACAAGTAACTGTCTATCACTTGAAAAGGACTTATCTAACGTTAATATATCTCTTATGGCTTCAATGCCCAAATCATTGGGAATTGAGGTAAAGAGATTTTTCACATCCAAGGTAATAAGGATGTATTCATGTTGATGAATGTCTAATTGTATCTCTGATAAACAAGCTAGTAGATGGTAAGTATCCTTTAAAATAGTATCAAAAGAGTCAACCACTGGTCTGAGTAAAAACTCTAAAAAACAAGAAGCATTAGCAGTAACCCAGTGATCACCTGATACTATGGGTCGAAGTGGGATGGGATGGATATTTTTGTGAATTTTCGGAAGTCCCTTAATGATGGGTATGGTAGGATTATCTACCAGTAGGTAACTGTACATTTCTTCATTAATTTGTCTGCAGATGAGCAGATCATATATCATATCTTGTACATTCTTAATTATTGTGTTGACTTCATATAATTCCAATTTTACATAAGTGGTCTCATCACTAAGCATTTGGCACATATTAGAATTATAATCAGCTCTGTTTAAAACCACAATCCCACCTCCTTTGTCGGCTGGTTTAACAGAAATTTTGTCACATTGTTTCAAACATTTTAAAGAGTTAAATTCTTCTAGGTTTAAATTGAAAAAAACAGGTTTTATCTTAATAGAGAATAATTCATAAAAATCATGTTCACAAATGTGTAAAAAACATTCTATGTTATGAGGTAGTGGGGGCATAAAAGTGCTTTTCCGTTTAAAAACAATGGGTGCAGCATTTTTGATAGAGTCAGGTTTCTCTCTGAAAAAAACTTTTAGAGCTACTCGTCTGCAAAATAATCTTAGATTAATTAAAACATCACTTAATGTGTCAGAACAAGCTGGAATAAAATTCAGACCACGGTTTAAAAGAGAAATGTCAGCATTAGAAAGATTATAGTCAGAATAGTTATATAGTAAACCAGTCACTTTTTTGTTCGTCTTGTTGACTGGAAGCTTTCCGTTGATAGCTTCCTTTTCCTTGGGCCTCGACTTGTGGACCGTCCTCTGTGCTGAAATCTTTGTTTCACAGGGTATGGTAAAAAATTTTTTGATGAGGGACCCAAAGGAACAACAATATTAGGATCTTTAGGTCTGGCTCCTGGATTACTAGCTGATTTCTGCAACGCTAGTTGATTCGGAGGGGGCGTGTCAGTCACGTTAGAAGCCATAAAACTATTATTAGTCCCCTCTAAACTAGCGGCAGGCAAAGAAGCATTAATTGGAAAAGTGTTATCATTGACAACATTAATAACAGAGGTGCCTTCTACAGATGTAGAACGCTGTATATGGTTCACATTATCATTTACACTGTTATTCTCATTCTGTATTAAATTATTGCCTCTTGGCCAGACAAATACTTGTCGTAATTTAAAATCTTGAAAGTCTCTTTGTAGTTTACGCATTTTAGTTGCCTTCAGTCTCTCGCTGAAGGCATTTACTTGTAAACAAATGTTGCGTAATCTACGAGTACAATATTCTGCTTTAAAGCGGTGGCTAAGGTCTTTAAAATTAGCATCAACCTTATCTCTTAATTCAACTTCTAGAGGTGTAAAATAATCAAGCAGAAGCTTGATATACCTGTGTCCGAGGTCAATATTCAAGTCCTGCCATTTTTTGAGGAGTTCTGGATGCGCCTCTCCGTACGATGGCATACACATCACTCGCATTCCTCTCGGTACGATAGAGTAATGAAGACAAGCCTCTAGGTGTTGCCTTTGCCAGGCATATCTTTGTAGTTTATACATATCGTCCTCCAATGCTTTGGATACAAGGTTAAAATCAGATATATTGAAGCCCTCTGTATTTGCGGGAGTAACATGCTCAGTTTGCGAAAGGTCCAGAGCCAATAAAGGGTTAGCTTGTAAGTGTAACAGGTCTTCTAGGTTCACTACTGCTTCCCTCGTCCCTGGAGTATAATCTAGTTCGATATTAACGGTATTTTTTTTGCGTGGTACCCAGAAAAGACAATTCCTGGCATCCTACGCTGGACCTGTCTGTCCTAAAGACATTTTTGGTAATCCCAAAATTCAAGATGCTAACTTTTCATCAGCTGCTTCCCATGCTAGGCAAAGCTGCCTGGTTGGCAACACTGGATTTAAAGGAAGCCTACCTGCACATCCCAGTAAGGGAATCTTGCAGAAGATACCTACTCTTCAGAGCAGGCTACATGCACTATTAGTTCCCTGCACTGACGTTTGGCTTATCTACTGCGCCCAGGGTATTCACAAAGTGCCTAGCTCCAGTCATTGTCTTTTGCAGGCAAAGAAGTATTCAAATATTACCCATACCTAGACAATTGTTTAATTCAGGCAGAAAGCCTGGACATAACTATTGTATCATCTGGCATTGTAAAGAAATTGCTAACATCTCTGGAATACACCATAAACTAAAAGAAATCACATCTTGTACCCTGCCAACAAATTGTATCCCTGGGAGCAAGCTTCAATACAACTTCCCTGATGGCCTACCTCACGCCAGAGAAACAAGTTCATTTGACAGTCTACTTCAAACTACTGGCAACAAAGACCCAGCTATCTACAAGGAAAATACTGCAAACCCTGGAGCTCATGACCTCTTGCATTCTACTAATTCCATATGCAAGACTGCATATGAGGAAACTACTACGGTATCTAAAAAGCCTATGGTGTCAACATTCTCAGGATGTAGACTCAATGATTCCTATCATACCTTGTCTACAGATAGAGTTCCTTTGGTGGGCAGAGGCCTGCCACCAAAACAAGGGACTGCCATTCACTCAACCCCCTGCCACCCAAACCCTAACAACAGCTGCATCAGATTATACATGGGGGGGCTCACTTGGCAGGGCAGTGCATTGAGGGCAAATGGAACCCAAATCAAATGCACCTGCATATCAATCAAAAAGAAATGTTAGCTGTACAGAATGCTCTGACAGCCTTCAAGGACCACATTCTTCCAGGACAATTATTGGTAAAGACGGACAACACCACTGTTTGTGGTACATAAACAAGCAGGGGGGAACCCACTCATACCCTCTCTGCAGACTAGCCATGGCTCTGTGGAACACAGCCTTGAGCTACCAAGTGCACCTACAGGCTCAATTCCTGCCAGAAAAGCTAAATACACTGGCAGATGACCTAAGCAGAAATGTCATGGACCCACACTAATGGAAACTGGAACCAAAGATATTCAACATGTTGAGAAACAAATGGGGGAGCCCAGAGATAGACCTGTTTGCCTCCCCCCAGAACTACCAATTGGACAAATTCTTGACAAGGACTCCCCACAAACAAGCTTGGAAAGTGGATGCCCTGTCCTTCACCTGGAAAAACCTATCAGTTTATGCCTTTCCCCCTCTGCCTGTCCTCTCAAAGATACTACTAAAGATCAAACAGGACAAACCAAGGACAATACTGATTGCACCAGACTGGCCACGCCAACACTGGTACCTCCTCTTGCGCAGTGTATCACTGCTGCCACCATGGCACCTGCCTCACACCCCTGCCCTGCTGTCCCAGCAGGACGGCCAGATTCTGCACCCACAGCTTCAAACCCTGAACCTGGCAGCCTGGCTAATTACCTGATTTCTCCATTACCATCCCTCAGTAAACAAGTGATGGATGTCCTTCTGGAGGCAAGGAGGCCTAGTACTAATAAATACTATGCTGAAAAATGGAAAAGATTCTATTCCCATAGCCAAACTGAGGGGATGGGCAAAGCAGCGCCCAATTTACCCCATATTCTTCAATACCTAACCGAGATGCTTCACAAGGGCCTTTCCTTTTCCTCCATCAAAATTCATGCCTCAGCCATTTCAGCTCATTACAATACAGAACCACCCCTCTTCTCTCATCCACTGCTGAAGCAATTCCTCAGAGGTGCCAAAAGGTTAAGACCACCCGGGAGAGTTCCTACTCCAGCCTGGAACCTTAACTTTGTATTGGAAAAGCTCACTCTACCTCCCTTTGAACCAGCTGCAAATGCAGAGTTGAAATTCCTTTCTTGGAAAACAGCCTTTCTTCTAGCCATCACCTCAGCAAGAAGGGTGTCTGAATTACAGGCCCTCATGGCAGTGGAGCCTTTCATCCTCTTTCATGCTGACAGTGTGTCCCTCAGGACTAATCCCTCCTTCATGCCCAAAGTGGTATCCCGTGTGGCCCTTAATCAGTCCATTAATTTGCCAACTTTCTTCTCTAATCCACAGAACAAAGGGGAACAAATACTACACTCCTTGGACGTGCACAAACAACTTAGATTTTACTTGGACAGGACTAAGCCTCTCAGGAAATCCGAACAGCTGCTGGTTGCATTTGCTGCAGGGGTAGAGGGGAAGACCATTTCAGAGCAAACCATTTCTAAGTGGATAGGCCATTGCATTAATTTCTGCTATAAGCACCATGGAAAACCTACCCCACAGGGGACAAGACCATATTCAACTATGGCTGCATCTACCCCTACAGCCTTTCTCAGTGGTGTCCCTGCCAGGGATATCCTAGAAGCTGCTACCTGGAGTTCTGTACATACCTTCACTAAGCATTACCACTTGCCAGTTTTTACTAAATCCAGAGCTGGCTTTGCCACTGCAGTCTTGCAGGGTCTTACAGCTGGTCTTAATGCTATTGAATTACCTCCTCCCATCCTTAGCTTTGGGAATCTACCCAAATGTGATGACTGCAACAGTGAAACATGAAGAACATAGTACAGTTGTGCACACTTACCATAAATGTAGATGTTCGAGTGTATTCACTGTTGCAGTCCTGGTTACCCTCCCTCCAGCCCCCTGACTTCTATTGACTATACCTCTATTCCTGTTTACTATGCTTAAAGCTTTTTGGTGTATTTGCTTTTTTGTTGGGGGTGTAACCTCATATATAATTGCTTCCCATTATGGGGGCACCTGACATCTGGGGCAAGAAAAATTGATGAAATAGCGTCGGCTGCATGCTTTATACCCCTGACTACCTGACAAGATGAGACATCAACTGATGCAGGACCCAAGACTTTGATAGTCAGGCCGACTGAGGGCTACTGCAAGCAGATAACCCAAATGTGATGACTGCAACAGTGAATACACTCGAACATCTACATTTATGGTAAGTTTACCCAAGTGTACTTATTGTATGATGTGGGTGCATGCTACTGCTATATATGCCCATCATAATCTTGAAGATGGCAGGATTGTGGACCAATACTGCTGTTCAATCAGTCTCTCAAAGGAGTTCCTGATCTTCACTTAGCCTGAAAGTACCCCATTCCCTTCCTTTCCATGGAATTTGAATTTTATGACTGGTGGGGTTACTCCTCTCTTATTCAAACCTGCTGACTTGGTAACATTGAAGTTTGTCACTTAGTAACTGATTTTTATGTTGGGTATCAACTCTTCTCCCAAGATCACTGAGCTGCAGGCTCTCATATGCAGAGAACTATAGTTGTTTTTTTCTCGAGGACTTGATTGTTTAGAATGTAGTGATGTTCTTCGTCTCACATTGCTGCAGTCATGACCTGTGGGTAGTCCGCTGTCCTCGGTCGGCCCGAATACCAAAGGGCTAGGCTGGCGTCGGTCATTGTCGCTTAGAGCTGACGTCAGTACGCAGTAGTACTTAAGCGCATGACCGACGCCATATCCTTAGTCTTTCTTGCCGCGTGGTCCGAAGCAGAAGCAGTGTTTGCGAGTGCCGTTCGGCGTTCTGAAATTTTCATTTACCGAGTTTCAGACCGAAGACCAAGTTGGGCTGAGTACCCCGTTGGGGAAATTTTTGTTTTTTCTTGCCTCAGTTATCCGGATGTCATTCTCTTCTGTGAAGGTTCATGCTGCAGCCATTTCTGCTCACTATGATTGTGACCCACCTTTATTTTCTCATCCTTTGTTCAAACAATTTCTGAGAGGGGCAAAGAATATAAGACCCCCACGTAGAGCTCCTACTCCTTCCTGGGATCTCAATTTTGTTTTGGAGAAACTTACTTTACCTCCTTTTGAACCTGCAGCTACGTCTGAACTGAAGTTTTTGTCTTGGAAGACTGCTTTTTTGTTGGCCATTACTTCTGCCAGGAGGGTATCTGAATTGCAGGCTCTCATGGCAGTTGAACCTTTTTTGATATTCCATAAGGATAGAGTTTCTTTGCGGACTAACCCTACTTTTATGCCTAAAGTGATTTCTAGTGTGGCCTTGAATCAGTCTATTCATTTGCCTACTTTTTATGCTGACCCCCAAAATAAAGGGGAAAAAGTCTTGCATTCTTTGGATATCCACAGGCAGTTACGTTACTACTTGAACAGAACTAAGGAGTTCAGACAGACTCAACAGTTATTTGTTTCTTTTGCTTTGAGTTCGCAGGGGAAAGCTGTTTCTAAGCAGACTATTTCAAAGTGGATTGGTCATTGTATTGCCTTTTGTTATTCTCATCATGGGAAGGATGTCCCTGCTGGGATCAGGCCTCATTCTACTAGGGCTACTGCCACTTCTACTGCTTTTTGAGGGTGTAGCGACTAAGGATATTTGGGAAGCGGCTACTTGGAGTTCTGTACACACTTTCACTAAGCATTACCATCTCCTCTCTATTCCAAGTCCAGGGCTGGGTTTGCCACTGCAGTTTTACAGGGCATGTTAGCAGGCCCTAATTCTTTGTAATTTGCCAGCCTCCCTTTTCCTTTGCTTTGGGATTCTACCCACAGGTCATGACTGCAGCAATGTGAGACGAAGAACATAGTACAGTTTTGTACCTACCATAAATGTAGATGTTCGAGGATCTACATTGCTGCAGTCCTATTTTCCCTCCCTCCTTCCCCTCTATAGGTTGGGGTTGCTGGGTTTCGTTTGGAGATATTCTTTACTTACACACTGGGGGTTGTTGGGCATTTCCTATTTTTGGCTTTGGCCTTTCTTTTTAGGCCTTCTGACATCTGGGGCAAGAAAGACTGAGGATATGGCGTCGGTCATGCGCTTAAGTACTACTGCTTACTGACGTCAGCTCTAAGCGACAATGACCGACGCCAGCCTAGCCCTTTGGTATTCGGGCCGACCGAGGACAGCAGACTACCCACAGGTCATGACTGCAGCAATGTAGATCCTCGAACATCTACATGTATGGTAGGTACAAAACTGTACTTTTTCCTTATTGTCTCTGTACCAGCATATTAATCTTCTTGTTTTCTTTGATGGAGGAGAAACCAAAGGAAGCCCTTCACATCCTGAATTTTGCCATTAGCATCAGTTGGTGAATCCAGAAAGATCAAACAGCTGATGTCCTTCATGGATGCATCTGCAGTCATAACAAATGGGTTGTCCTGTCGTCAGGCAGCCCTTCGGTCGTCCGGATTCCAAAGTCTGGGTCCGGCTTCGGCTGATGTCGCACTTCACCCGACGTCATCTCTGCTGGTCTTCGGGTATAAAGGCATCAGCCGACGCCATTTTCCTCAGTCTTTCTTGCCGCGTGGCGCCCGAAGCAGAAGCTGTTCGCAAGTGCCGGTCGGTCAGATCCAGAGATTACTACTACCGAATACTCGAAGACTTCTAAAAGCTAAGTACCCCGTTGGGGACTCTTTCTTGCCTCAGCCGATGTCAGAAAAAGTCAATAACTGTTTAACTTGTGGGAAACAAATACCTCATAAAGATTTTCACTCTTACTGCCTGCCTTGCTTAGGCCCAGACCACGACGTAGCAGCCTGTTCGGCCTGTGCTTCCTTCAACCGACGAACGCTTAGGCGTCGGTCGGAGTTTGCTGAACAGTTTTTCGGCTCTGATTTTGCGTACATTATGCCGTCGGATCCTCTGACTACCCAAATTGTTAAAAAACGCAAAGAAAAAGACTGACACTCGCGGTCCGCGGTTTCGGCCGAAACCACGGTTAAGCAAGCCGCGAGTGTCTCGGTTTCGGCCGAAACCGAGAAAACCGGTCAAACTTCAGCCGAATCCATAACTACTACTGAGGCTCCTGCTACCTTAGTTGAATCGGCCTCAGAAATTTTGCCTACAATTGTGGTTCCTAGTGATTTATCAGACACCATCCCTTTGGATGTCTCTACCCCAGCACGTGGTGCTGCTAGGCCTCCTGCAGCCATGTCTATTAAGGCCTTTGCCAGGGCTAAAGCAGCCAAATCTGTTAAATCAGTGCCTGTTAAGCCCCCCTCACACAGGCCCACTTCAAGTTCACAAATGCTTACTCTGGCAGAGGATTTAATATCCTTAATTAGGGGAAACCTTACATGCCATGAGAGAACAATTCCAATGGCAGGGACAAGATTTCTCAGATTCAAGAAAAAGGCTTAGGACTTTTCTGCACTTACCACAACATAGGCCCTTAGCTATACCTCCTGTACTGCCTGTTGTGGATGATGCATTTAATGATGTTTGCACTGCTCCCGATTCTTTACCTCCAGCCCCTGCCAAACCAGATAGATTTTACAGGGTGCCAGACACTCAACACCACCTATACAAGGCCCCACTTGCAGATCCTGAAACTATATCCCAGGGGCCTAAGGCAGTAGCCTCGACCTCAGCAAAAAACCCTAACCCTTCTGAAAGGGAATCCAGGTCCTTAGAGAGATGGGGGAAAAAAGTATACACCTCTGCTACTCTCTCAGCTAGAGCGTTAAACTGTCAGTTTCATATGATCCAATACCAAGAGTTTATGCTTGATCAGTTAACTAAAAAGCTGTCCTCTGATGATTCCTTAGATAAGAAATATGTTTTAGAAATGGTGAATAACATCCAACAGGTTAGTAACCATTCTTTAAAATGTGGCTGTGATGCACTGGAGGCTTCATTTAGATCAGCCATGACTGGCACAGTGATAAGAAGGCATGCATGGTTGAAAGAACAGGTTTTACCGGATCATGTTAAAGCAAAGCTGTTAGATGCTCCTATGGATAAGGCCAGTCTATTTGGTACACCTGCTCAGCAAGTAATGAAGAAAATGGAAGAGAAGGCAAAATCTGTACAAACAGTTAAAGATTTCTTACAGGTTCAGCCCCCAAGGTTTAGCAGGAACTGGCCTGCCAAAAATTGGTCCTTTCCAGACTCCACAAAATCCCAAAGAGGCAGGAATAGACGCTCTAGAGGCAGAAATCAATCCAGAGGAGGTGCCTACAGAGGATGGCAGTGGCAAGGCAATAACCGAGGCACAGACACAGCCACTGCCACTGCAACAGGACAATCACAGTGACTTGGCTCTGACACCGCCTACCAGGGGGCAAATAGCAGCACCTTTAGGTGGAAAGTTAGCCTTATTTTCGAAAAATTGGCACCATATCACAAAAGACAAGTGGATTTTGCAAACCATAGACCAAGGCTACCGGTTCCACTTCCACACTTTACCAGTAAAGAGAGGAATGCCAAACCTACCTCCAACTCAAAAAACAGAAGCTCTACAACAGATAGCGAAATTAGCAAAGATGAGAGCTGTGGAAAGAGTACCAATAACAGAACAGGGCAAAGGATTCTACTCCAGACTCTTCCTAGTACCAAGAAAAGAGAAAAGTTGGAGACCTATTCTCGACCTGTCCGTCTTAAACACATACATCATTGTCCCAAAATTCAAAATGCTGACCCTACAGCAACTTCTTCCCATGCTGGGCAAGGAGTGTTGGCTGGTAACTCTAGATCTCAAGGAGGCATACCTGCACGTCCCCATTCGACCAAATTGCAGAAGATACCTCAGATTTCTTGCAGGATCAGAGCATTATCAATTCTCAGCATTGCCCTTTGGCTTATCTACTGCGCCCAGAGTATTCACAAAATGCCTGGCATCAGTAATCGCTCACTGCAGACTACAGGGAATCCAAATTTATCCATACCTGGACGACTGCCTGTTACAAGCGGACAACAAAAGCAAGCTGACAACAGATTTACAAAGGGTCATTTGCTTGCTACAAGCCCTGGGATACACAGTCAATTTACAAAAGTCAAGGCTGATACCATCCCAAAACAAGAACATTCTTGGGTGCGGAATTGGACACAGTAAAACAAATGGCATTCCTAACTGCAGAAAAACAAAAAGAACTCCCTCTTTACTTCTTGGCATTAACAAAGAAGAACAAACTAACAGCAAGAAAAGTTCTGCAGGCCTTGGGATTCATGGCATCATGCATAATCTTGATCCCACATGCCAGACTGCATATGAGGAAGCTACAGTGGTACCTAAAGAATTTATGGTCTCAACACAGGCACAGCTTAGAAACCGAAATCCCACTAATCCCATGCCTAAAACAGGAGTTCCTATGGTGGGCTCAAGCATGCCAGTCAAACCCAGGCTTACCCTTCCACAACTTTCGAGCAAGCCAAACCATCACAACGGACGCCTCAGACCTAGGTTGGGGGGGCGCACATGCTGGACAAATGCATACAAGGATTGTGGACTCAAGACCAGCTGCACCTGCACATAAACCAAGAAGAAATGCTGGCAGTAAAACTGGCAATCCAAAAATTCAGACCATTCCTCAAAGAAGGCCATTTAATGATAAGGACAGACAACACCACAGTCATGTGGTACATCAACAAACAGGGAGGCACTCATTCATACCCCCTATGCAGAATGACTCTGGACCTTTGGAATCTGGCTCTGAGCTACAACATCCAGCTACAGGCCATATTTGTGCCGGGAAAAGAGAACACCCTAGCAGACATGTTAAGCAGAACCACCTCGGATGCTCACGAATGGATGCTACACCCGGACATCTTCAAGGCCATCACAAAGAAATGGGGAATGCCACAAATAGACCTATTCGCATCCCCACTCAATCACCAGCTCAAAAAATTCTGCACAAGGACATACCACCCACTTGCATGGAAGGTGGACTCTCTATCCTTCAGCTGGAAAGGCCTGGCAGCATATGCATTTCCACCTCTTCCCTTGATGCACAAGGTACTACTGAAAATCAAAGAGGAATGTCCAAGGATAACCCTGATAGCTCCGAATTGGCCAAGACAACACTGGTACCCATTGCTGAGGAGCATGTCTCGGGGGAGGATGTGGTCAATACCCCTGATGCCTTTGATGTTAACTCAGAACAACTACAACATCATGCATCCAAACCTAAAAACCTTGCAACTGACTGCCTGGAACATCACATAGCAGCAACTAACCCTGACCTATCCCAGAGGGTTAAAGACATTATCCTTGAAGCCCGCAGACCTTCAACAAGAAGGAACTATGCAGGAAAATGGAAAAGGTTTGTCATTTGGAGTACTGAAAGAGGAAAAGATGTGTCGAACATAGATATTGCTAACATCCTGGAGTACTTGGCAGAGCTTCTACATACAGGCCTGTCCTATTCCTCCATCAAGATACATGCATCAGCCATTTCAGCAGAATACAGCTTCGATCCACCTGTCTTTTCGCATCCTCTACTCAGGCAGTTCCTCAGAGGGATCAAGAATGTAAAACCTCCTAGGAAACCACCATTACCAGCATGGGACTTGAACTTTGTGCTAGAAAAGTTGACACTCCCTCCGTTTGAACCAGCAGCAACAGCAGATCTGCAACACCTATCATGGAAAACTGCTTTCCTACTGGCAATTACTTCAGCAAGGAGGGTTTCGGAACTACAGGCCTTAATGGCAGTGCAACCCTTCCTAATCTTCCATCAAGATAGGGTGTCCATGAGAACTAATCCTACATTTATGCCTAAGGTGGTATCCAGAGTGTCTTTAAACCAGGCAATCCACCTACCTACCTTCTTTCCCAATCCACAGAACAGGGGAAAGACTGCTGCATACCTTGGATGTACATAGGCAGTTACGCTACTACCTGGACAGAACCAAAAGTAACAGAAAAACTGACCAGCTTTTAGTAGCCTATGCAACAGGAAGGGAAGGAAAAGCAATTTCCAAACAGACAATTTCCAAATGGATAGGAAATTGCATAAGATTCTGTTACTCCTACCATGGAAAACCAATTCCACAGAACATAAGACCTCATTCTACAAGGGCTACAGCCACTACCACAGCTTTCTTACGATGAGTGGCAACCAAGGACATTATTGAGGCGGCTACTTGGACCTCCGTGCATACATTTGCCAAGCATTATAATTTACCTCTTTACTCTAGATCCCGAGCAGGGTTTGCCACTGCTGTACTGCAAGGGATCCTAACTACACCATAATTTTCTTCCTCCACCCCTAGTTTGGCTATGGTATTCTACCCATTTGTTATGACTGCAGATGCATCCATGAAGGACATAGTACAGTTTTGTACCTACCATAAATGTAGATGTCCGAACTGGATAGCATCTGCAGTCAGGATTACCCTCCTTCCCTCTGTGGTACTCCTAGGGTATTTACCCTCCTAATAGCTAGCTGGGGGGGGGGGAGTCTCTTATGGTGTATTTGTTTGTATATATGTACATACATGCTTATTTTTGTGTTTGCCTTCTACCTTTTTGGAAACATTGGCATTTATCCAAACTTTAGCCTTCCAAGAGGGCAACTGGCATCTGGGGCAAGAAACACTGAGGAAAATGGCGTCGGCTGATGCCTTTATACCCGAAGACCAGCAGAGATGACGTCGGGTGAAGTGCGACATCAGCCGAAGCCGGACCCAGACTTTAGAATCTGGCCGACCGAAGGGCTGCCTGACGACAGGACAACCCATTTGTTATGACTGCAGATGCTATCCAGTTCGGACATCTACATTTATGGTAGGTACAAAACTGTACTTTCTTCTTCTTTATATGGAGGGAAGAACTTGCATTTTCTAAGGAAGTCCTTTCCAGGTGTTCTTGTTTCACTGTTGCAGTCATTACATTTGGGATAATCCTACTGGCAGGTTGCCCTCAGTCGGCCTAAATTCCAAAGTCTTGGGACCTGCGGTGGCTGCTGTCACCCCTTCCCTGACGTCAGGTCATCGGGTACAAAAGAAGCAGCCAACGTCATTTTCTTCAGTCTTTCTTGCCGTGCGGTGCCCGAAGCAGAAGCAGTTCGCAAGTGCCGGTCGGCCAACTCCTGAGATTTTCATGTTCGAGTTTCAGATCCGAAGTCTTCAGTAAAGCTGAGTACCCCGTTGAGGAAACTCTTTTCTTGCTCCAGACTGATGTCAGAAAAAGTAAATAATTGTATTTCTTGTGGAAAGCAAATACCTCATAAGGACTTTCATTCTTACTGTATTCATTGCCTAGGCCCTGATCACAACGTTCCTGGTTGTAGGTTTTGTGCTAGATTTAACCAACACACTATTAAGCATCGGTATGATTTTGCTTTAAACTATTTTGGACGCCGGTTTAATTATCCAGAAATGTCGTTGGATTGCCATCCGACTACCGGAGTTCACAAAAAAACGCAAAGAAAAGGAGAGAGATAAACTACCGAGGCCCAAAACCGATGACGAAGCTTCTCCTAAGCCAGTCACTGGTTCGCCGGTTCTCAGTGAGGTGCTTTTGCAGCCCCAGACGTTCGCTACTTTAGAGCCGCAGGCAGCTACCGATTCCCACTTGGAGTCGGCTATGCCGCTAGAAATTCAAGGTATTGGAGCCTCGGACGCTATTACCTCAGATGGGTCCGGAGCCGCTGAGCAGACACCGGCTTCTGAGGGTGTATTCAGACCTAAACATCTTTACATTAAACCAACTTCAGCTCAAAGGCAAAGACTAAAACACCTTCTAAAGCAAAGAAACAGACTCAAGAGCCACGTGAACAGGCCTCTATGCCCAAAAAATAGATGCTCAAAATGGCCGAGGACTTGATTACCTTGATCAGGGGTTCCCATCCCCCTCCTGATAAGAGGCCTAGGCAAGAGACTGACTATGAATCTTCAGATCAGGTTTCTATGTCTTCTGATTCCTCTTCTGATCAGGAATATTCTCTTCCCCCCTATGAGGATTCTGATGCTGAAGAATCTATACCTTCAGCTTCTCCTCCAGAGGACTATTCTTTTGGGGAAACCTTGCATACCATGAGGGAGCATTTCCGCTGGGAGAGCCAAGATTTTTCAGAATCTTAAAAGAGGCTCAGGGATTTTCTTTTACTACTTCAGCACATGCCTCTAGCCATTCCACCTGTGTTAAACATTGTAGATGATGTGTTTTCGGAGTCTAGTCTGAGTTCCTGTTAAGCCTGACAGATATTACAGGGTTCCTGACTCTCACAAATTCCTTTTTAAAAACCCAGCAGCAGACCCAGAAACTATTTCACATGGTCCAAAAGGAGTCAAGGCTTCCACTGCAAATAACCCTATCCCCTCTGACAGGGATTCTAGGGCTCTGGATAGATGGGGAAAAAAGGTTTACACATCTGCTGCCTTGGCTATAAGGGCCTTAAACTGTCAGTTTCATATGCTCAAGTATCAGCAACATGTCTTGGCATTGCTTAAACAGAAAATGTTGTTAAACTCTGAGTGTGCAGAAAACAAGGAAATGCAGGATTTATTGCATGCAGCTGAACAAGTTGGAAAGCATACTTTACAGTGTGGTTTTGATTCTTTGGAGGCCTCCTGCAGGGCCGCAGTTACGGGTTCTGTAATTAGGAGGCATGCTTGGTTAAAGGAACAGAATCTGCCTGATCATGTTAAAGTTAAATTATTGGATGCACCTTTACAGCATGATACTTTGTTTGGTGTTAAGGCAGAAGAAGTGTTAAAGAAAATGGAGGACAAAGCTAAGTCTATGCAAGCTGTCAAAGATTTTTTACAAGTACAGCCACCTAGGTTTAGTCGACACTGGCCTACAGAAATTGGTCCTTTCCTGTGTCAGACAGACCTCAAAGGGGCACATCCAGACACCATAGGGGCAGATCCCAGGCGCAAGCTTCATACAGGTCAAAGCAATGGGGTGCTTCTACCTCCAAAGTTGGAGAAGACAAATCACAACCATACAGGAAACGGTCCCAATGACTTCCCCCTGCCAGCACCAAGCACTTATCTCCTAACAGCACCCTTAGGGGGAAAATTGGCACTTTTTTCACAAAATTGGCACATTATAACCCAGGACAAGTGGGTTCTGAATATAGTGTCACAAGGCTATAAGTTCCAGTTCCATACCCTGCCAAAGGCAAACGGCTGGACAGATCTGCCAAAAATTCAATGGGCAGAAGCACAAAAACAAGTCTCATCCCTCATGGATATGGGGGCCATTCAACAAGTACCAGAGCAAGAGCAGGGACAAGGATTTTACTCAAGACTGTTCCTGGTACCCAGAAAGGACAAGGCCTGGAGACCAATACTAGACCTATCTATTATGAACACATTCCTGGATATACCAAAATTCAAAATGTTGACTTTGCAGCAGCTTCTGCCCTTGCTGGGCAAGAATGCTTGGCTTGTGACTTTAGACCTAAAAGAGGCATACTTGCATGTCCCAATCAGACAATCATGCAGAAGATACCTCAGATTCAAGGCTGGCTCAATGCATTACCAATTCTCTGTACTGCCCTTTGGCTTATCTACTGCGCCCACGGTCTTTACAAAGTGCCTGGCACCAGTAATTGCATTCTGCAGACAAAGAGGAATACAAATATATCCTTACTTGGACGACTGTTTAATTCAAGCAGAGAACAAGGACATTCTTCTGTAGCATCTGGCGTTTGTGAATAGACTTATAACATGCCTAGGGTACACAGTCAACGAAAATAAATCAAAACTAGTACCTTCTCAAGAGATAATATTCCTGGGTGCAAGCTTAAATACAACTGCCCAGATGGCTTATCTCATGCCAGACAAACAAAGGCAACTGACTACCTATTTCAAAATGTTGGCAACAAAGGCCCAGTTATCTGCAAGAAAAATGCTGCAGGCTTTGGGCTTCATGGCATCCTGCACCCTACTAATTCCATATGCAAGACTGCGTATGAGGAAACTTCAATGGTACCTAAAAAGTGTTTGGACTCAACATTGCCACAGCCTGGAAACAATGATTACTCTCATTACCTGTCTGCAACAGGAGTTTTGATGGTGGGCAAAGGCTTGTCACCAGAAAAAGGGACAGCCATTCACATTACCCCCAGTCAGGCAGACACTTACAACTGATGCATCAGATTACACTTGGGGGGCCCACATGGCAGGAAGATGCATTCAGGGTACATGGTCCTCAAACCAAATGCATCTACATATCAATCAAAAAGAGATGCTAGATGTTCAAAATGCCCTGACAGCCTTCAAGGAGCTACTTCATCCGGGACAACTACTGATAAAGACCGACAACACCACGGTCATGTGATACATAAACAAGCAGGGAGGGCACACATTCTTACCCCCTTTGCAGACTAGCCATGACTTTGTGGGACACAGCTTTGACTTACCGAGTACATCTGTAGACACAATTCCTGCCAGGAAAAGAAAATACTCTGGCAGACGAACCAAGCAGAAAACTCATGGATCCCCATGAGTGGCAGCTGGATCCACAAGTTTTCAGCATGATAACAAGGAAATGGGGATGCCCGGACATAGATCTTTTTGCCTCCCCTCACAACTGCCAGCTAAAAAGATTCTGTGCAAGGACTCATCACAGACCAGCATGGAAAGTGGACGTCCTATCTTTCAGCTGGAAAAAACTATCAGTGTATGCCTTTCCTCCACTACCTCTCCTCCTCAAGGTACTCCTAAAGGTCAGACAAGAGAAGCCAAAGATGATACTGATTGACCCAGACTGGCCCCGCCAGTACTGGTATCCAATCCTAAGGAACTTGTCTCAATGCTCAGCTTGGAACTTACCTCAAATACCTCATCTACTGTCCCAGCAAAACAATCAGATCCTGCACAGCCAACTCAGGATTTTAAACCTGGCAGCATGGCGTTTAGTGTAGGCATACAAAACACACCTCTCAGTACAGCTGTGATGGATGCCATTTTGGAAGCCAGAAGGCCTAGTACTAGAAAATCTTATGCAGGAAAATGGAAGAGATTCTGTGCTTGGAACCAGGCACAAGGAACTGATACAGCTGTACCAAATATTCCTCAGATTTTGCAATACTTAACTGAGATGCTGGACAAAGGCCTATCTTTTTCATCAATTAAAATTCATGCCTCTGCCATTTCGGCTCATTACAATACAGAGCCACCAATCTTTTCACATCCATTATTAAAGCAGTACCTCAGAGGAGCCAAAGATGTAAGGCCTCCAAGGAGAACACCAACACCTGCATGGGACCTCAACTATGTCTTGGAAAAGCTCACCCTGCCTGCTTTGCAGCTAGCTGCTACTGCTGATATAAAGTTTTTATCTTGGAAAACAGCTCTGCTCCTAACAATAACTTCTGCAAGACGAGTTTCAGAGCTACAGGCACTCATGGCTGTGGAACCTTTTAGCATTTTTTACCCAGACAGGGTCTCTCTGAGGACAAACCCAACATTTATGCCTAAGGTGGTGTCCAGTGTGGCTCTTAACCAAACTATTCATCTACCAACCTTTTATCCAAATCCACAGAACAAGGGGGAGAGAATTCTGCATTCTTTGGACGTACACAGACAGCTTAGATTCTACTTGGACAGAACCAAAGCTTTCAGGAAGACAGAGCAATTACTCGTGGCATTTGCTGCAGGATCACAAGGAAAGGCTATCTCAAAGCAGACTATTTCAAAGTGGATAGGCCACTGCATTCATTTGTGCTATCTACACCATGGCAAGCCAGTGCCTAAGGGTATTAGGCCACATTCCACCAGAGCTGCAGCCACTTCAGCAGCCTTTCTCAGGGGAGTACCAACCAAAGACATTTTAGAGGCTGCTACTTGGAGTTCAGTGCACACCTTTACAAAGCATTATCATCTGCCACTCTACTTTAAATCCAGGGCAGGCTTTGCCACTGCAGTTCTGCAGGGCCTCATAGCCGCTCTTAATGCTGTTTAGCTCCAGCCTCCCAACCATAGCTTAGGGACTCTACCCAAATGTAATGACTGCAACAGTGAAACACGAAGAACATAGTACAGTTGTGTACACCTACCATAAATGTAGATGTTCGTATGTATTCACTGTTGCAGTCCAGGTTACCCACCCACCATCCCCCATTTTTCTGCTGGAACTTATCTTTCCTTCTCTGATTTATACAACCTATGTGGTTTATTTGCTTGTAGATGAAGGTAAAGTTTATATTGGTGCATGTATTTTTTTATATATAAATTTTGGCTACCCTTTTAGGGGGCACCTGACATCTGGGGCAAGAAAAACTGAAGAAAATGGTGCCGGCTGCTTCTTTTGTACTCCTGACAACCTGACGTCAGGGAAGGGGCGACAGCAGCCGCCACCGGACCCAAGACTTTGGAATTCAGGCCGACTGAGGGCAACCTGCCAGCATGATTACCCCAAATATAATGACTGCAACAGTGAATACACTCGAACATCTACATTTATGGTAAGTGTACACAACTGTACTGTGCTTAGCCAACTGCATTTTCCTTTTCCTGTCATGTAGTGAGATAGCAGTAGGAAAATGCTGCAGTCAGGAAGAAGTGACTGCTTCCCATGCTTGCTTCAGGAATGTTTCCATTGCAGACTTTTACGATGCAGCCATTTGGTCATTCTTGCACACCTTCTGTAAGCTTTAGTATCTTGAATATGACTCCAGGAATTGGTCTTCCTTTGCTACAGCTGTACTGCCGGGCTCAGCCATGTGAACCATGGTCATCGGGCTGTTCTCCAATTCCTTCCACCACTGTAGGTAGGTAGATGTGTTGCTGGAAGTTGTAATCAGTGACTGACCCATGAAGGATGGTACCTGGTGCTATTTATAATGTGTTGGCTGATCTACAAGGGAATTTCCTCTGCCATCTTTCTGTGTTGGGATGTTTTCTCTACTCAGCTGTGGCTGTTGGAGTTCCTTGCATCCTTGTAAATTTGGCAGATATATATATTTATATAGATTAGATATAGATATTTAAATATATATCAATGATTTTCTTTGTACTAATGGAAAAAAGCATATTGATGTTCATGTAGTCAGTCACTGTATATGGATTGATTTATAGCCCATCATTTTCAAAAGTTCATTCTTTATTACAGCACTAAAACATTCCCTACAATCTTTACCAAACTCAGACTGTATCAAAACTACCCTCTGTGCAGGGAACTAAAAGAACTGAAAGTATTGCTATGGTTACAGGCAGAACAGTGAAAGTGTAATACTAATTAAATCTCCCATGACGTTGTAATGAAAGAGACCCAAAAACAGACTGAGTGCACAAATGCATATAGCATATACTTTACACGAGGAGCTTGTCCCTCACACTCCCCATTGTCATGGTTTTGCTCCTCATGCCTTTATTTTATGTATAAATACATAATGTAAAAATAGGAAATACATCAGTACTGTGCAACAGTTAACTTTACTGTTGTTAGCAGAATGTAATTAGACTATAACATACATTGAAACACTGATTTTGATGAGTTGTGACAGCTTTACAACCCATTGGTAAAATAAACATTTGACGATGCCAGCTGCCACACTATATTATTGGTGAAAAATCCTTAATGTACTTATTGTTTTCCACAAAAGGTACAAGTATGACTTTGTCATTGTCCATATTGGTGTAATGACTTGAGACATACCTCCCTGGACTAGATGAAGAGAGAGACATGATTGAGCTTTGAGTATGTGTCCCAGGCAGGTATGACCCTAGCCCTAAGCAACATCTCTACCTTCACCAAGAATTATACCGCAATACCAGCAAAAAATAATTTACTTCAAAAGTTGGGGTAGTTTCTGGTGTCGTTCTAAGGGGATCCAGTATCTGTCTGCCTGGGATGACATGGTTGACAGGCCTTGATGCTTTGCCAGAGATGGCCTCCAGCTGTCACCCCTGGGATTATGGATCCTGGCCAAGGTTCTTGCCTCCCTCATTGTGCCTTTTGTTAGGCTATGTCCCAAAGACAAATCTTCCAACATAAAAGATCTGTCAAAAAGCAAATTGAAGGTCATGCTGCTTAACACTAGGAACCTTAACCTGAAAATGCACTCATTGGAGGCTCTCCTCACACTGGAAGATGCCGATGTCTGTGCGGTCATGGAAACTTTGTTCAGGCTGCAGAGAGTACCCCTGCCTTACCAGGCTTTACCTCATTCCACACTCTTCGACCCAGAACAAGGTCAGAAAGACTAAGGGTGTTGGAGTCTCAGTCTTCGTTAAGGACAGGCACACCTCCAGACTGGTTTGCCAGCATGACCCACTAGAATCCCTCCAGGTGCAACTGACACTTGACAAGACACCCATCCAAGTTATAGCCAGCTATAGACCCCTCTTCATAACTCAGGATACCTAATCCACCTACCTGGACCTACTTGACACCATCAACATACCCCCTAACATTTTGATCCTTCGTGACTTCAACTGTCCCACCACAGACTGGGTGAACTATTCCTGCACTCCTGTACTCACCCAATAATTCCTTGACTTCATCAGTTCTAATGCACTAGACAAGCTCGTCTCATCCTCCACAAGGGGAGATGACATTCTGGACTTGGTTTTCACCAACATGGGTGACCACTGCACCACTCCCATAGTATGTTCTTCCCTGGTGAGATCAGATCATCAGTCTGTCTTATTCGAAGTGTCTATCCCACTCAACCCCCCACCCCGTAACCAGGCTAAAAAACTTCTCAAAAGCTGACTACAGCCCCCTAAGGGAGGGTGTCAGTAGCTTCACACTACTGATCCCCTCAGAGGATGCAGACAACTGTGCTGAACAGTACACCAATGCAGTATACAAGCACTTGTACAACTGCATGGACTCAGCCATACCAAACAAAATTAAAAACTGCTCCTTAAGGAAACATAAACCTGTCTGGTGGACATCCTCTATCAACAGGCTTTACAACAAAAAGAAGAAACTGTTGTCCAAGGGTAAAAAGGAACAAATTCCAAATTGGAAAAAATCCCTCCTCAACCTCAGCAAGCAAATTAGATCACTAGTGAAAACCTCCAAAACCAATTATGAATTGAAACTAGTCTCCAAAACAAAGAGAAACCAACAATCCTTCTTCAGTTAGATCAGGAAACGCTATGGCAATGCAAGTTTGTTCCGAATTAGTACTTAATGGTACCACTTACACGTATTCTGTTGACTTAGCCAACCTGCTAGCACAAACTTTACCCCCCCCTGTCCCCACCAAAGGCCCGTTTGACATCCCTGATACTTGTTGCACACCTCACATCTCCGTAGATCAAGTGTTAAAGGCCCTATCCAAGGCAAAGAGCACAGCTTCCATACAGTGGCGGCTGGTGACTTCAAATCACAGGGGGGCTGCAGGAGACGCTGAATGGGTGGGGTCAAAGGGAAGGGGTGTGGTCAACCATAAAGGGGAGGAGCTATGCACAAAACCACAAAAAACTAACTTTAATTAAATACGCTGCACTGGGTGGCAAACCATCATTATGAAAGTCCAATCAAGACAAAAATAAGTGTAGAAGAATAAAAATATTTCAATGCATTGGCTGCATGACAGCTTACTTAATATCTAGATGGAAACAAAAGGTTGTGAGGCATGAAAAAATAAATTACTTTTTAAATACATTACTGGAATGCCAGTCAAAATCAAGTATAAGAAAAACCAGAAGCACTCAACTCAAACCACTTCTCCTTGCACTGCAGTTCTAATTATAATATATTCAGCTTTATTAAAGTACCAAGCAACATGCTGAAAGTAGAAATCTATGTGATGCCCCCACTTGTAAAAATGTTTCTTATCCAAAAAAGACCTGCTGCCTGACAACTTGTTTCATGGGGAAAACATGATAAAAGTAAAAAATGAAAAGCAAACAAGAAACAAGCTCAAGATACATTGCTTAAAGGATTACTGTACAGGTTATGGACCACACATGATTGGCATTCTGTTTAGTTTACGGGTAAAGTCTGTAGAGATGACTGGAAGTCTCCAACAAGTGTAATGAGCTTTTCAAAATAATGGAATCCTGTCCTTTAATACCCAAGGCTTATACATTATCTGGTCAAGTATTCTCTGCATGGCAACAACAGAAAGGCTTTCAATGTTGGCAATTCTTTAACAGTATGCTTATTAAAGCTTACTTGCATCTTACGATGTCAGACAAGCTTACCTTATGGTCATTAAAGCATTGCTACTTAAACACAGAGCAACAGGCACTTTGAGTAATAAGCATAAATCTGAGTAATAAGCATAAATCAACAGTACAAAAATATGACAGAAACCAGACCATTCTGCAAAATCAAGGACAGGTGAAAAGCCACTGTAGTACTTATGCAGTGTGTCCTCCCCATCCAGGGTAGATACAACTACTCCTTGCCTTGCTTGGACACATCCAGACTCACTACATGGGGGAGTGGGGTGCAACAAGCATGTCACAATTTGAAATCTCTCTGGCTGACTGTGATGGCCCTGACACATTTGTCATACCTCTCAACCTCAAGAGCAAGAAATCTGGACAAAGCCATACACAGAAGTGGGACAAAGGCCCAACAATAAGGACAATTTTTAAATATTGCTCTAATAAACTTTGAAAGTTAATAGAATAGGTCTTGCATTAGTATGAATTTTCTGAAGGGTATAAAATCTGAAACTCAAATGTCTGTCATTTTCTAACTTCAGTCTTTAGTGATTTGTCACTAATTTGCCAAAAAACACAATTTTATGAAAAATGGACCAAAAATGTGATGCAAAAATATAAAATAGACACACAATACAGCTGCTACCTGTCAAAGAAGGGACACTTTAATATTAGTACTGCTACCTTGAGCAGCTGACAAAATAAAAGAATCTACATGCATTTCAAGTAATCTATAACTTTGATTATTACAGTTATTTCTTAATTGTAAACCCTCCATGTTTTCTTCCAAAATTGCTATTTTATGGAGGGATTATTAGGGGAAGAGCAACATTTTGAGCCAAAAATTGGGGACAGTTGAGAGGTTGGCTATGCCTAATTCTATAAAGCAATTTATTTGCATGTACCTCTCAACCTGTTAATGCAGTAAATCTGAACAAGGCCAAATATATTGGGGGCACATATAAACAGTACTAAAAATTGCTCTTGTATAAATTGAGACAGTTGATAGAACAGCTCTTACTTTAACATGCATTTTTATGAAGGTTATGAAGTCTGAAACTTATTATTTAGTGACTTCTGGCAAATCATTTAGGAATTAAAACTACAAATTTTATGAACAACAAACCAAAAATTAGAAGCAAAAATCTATTCATTCTTTGAAAATCTGGACAGTTGGGAGGTATAGTTCAGCTGGGCCTGTCTGAGTTTGCTGCCCTTCCCCCCCCCTGACAAAATAATGGTTGAACGGAGCCTCTGCAGCCATTCCAATGAACCATTACTTGGCTATTTCACTCCATTTACCATAAACACTAATGTGCATACTGCTTTACTTCAGTGATGAGTTGGACTTCATTTGAAAGTTTTATTTTGTATTTTACAGCACAAACATTAAGTCATCTGTTAAACAAAGCAATGCAGTCTCACAATGAAAACTTAGCATTAAAACTTCTCTGCCCTTGAAACTCACATTCATTGAAACAGCATTGAAACCCACATTCAAAGAAAATACATTTTGCCAGTGGCAGATAAAGATTAATTTTGGGCTGTTTTGAATCATAGGCCCCTTGCATATGAAACATACATGTGCTCTTTGATACACCTTCCTCATTGTACTAAAATTATATTCCTTGTACAATACAGTACACTTGTTAGAGGGTGTTTTAAATTTGTTTTGAACATTTTTCCAGTAAGCAATGAAACAAACCATATGCACCCATAATGGCAAAACTGCCCAGTTGAGAACATTTATCATAAAAAGTCTACTCAGACTTCCACAGTCCACCATTATTAGTAAATATACACAATTCTACAGTCCACCATTATTAGTAAATATGCACAATTCCACAGTCCACCATTATTAGTAAATATGCACAATTCTACAGTCCACCATTGTCAGTAAATATGCACAATTCTACAGTGCACCTTTATCAGTAAATATGCACAATTCTACAGTCCATTATCAGTAAATATGCACAATCTCTGAAGTAAGTCATCTAAATAATTCCACATTAAAGAAATCTGTAACTAATGAAGCGGTTGCTGCTAGCAATCACCTTTATATTTCATGGTTTCATCGAAAAATAAAGTGTCTGTTGCCCCTCAGGAATAAATTGCCTATATATAACATTAAAAAAATGATAAGCTAGTAATAATATTGCAAGAGGAAATGGATGGCAAACTGATAACAAACTCATAGTTAGTATCTTCACCAAGGAGAACATTCTCAGTACGGCAGCATCCACCCCTTGTGGGAGTAGAACCCACAGCCTTCTGCATCAAAAGCAAGTACACAACCTGTTGTGCTATAGTATTAACTAGGCAAAGCACTAAACTTCTATTCCCCTGCAGCTCTCAGCTCCTTGTAAAATCTACTCAATACTCAACTGCATCTCAACTTCGCAGCTCAAGAAAACTGGAAAAAGCCAAAATGTATTGGGGGGGGGGGGGGTCAAAAGCCCAAAAACCAGGGACACATTAAACATTGCTTGTATAATCTTGGAAAGTTGCTAGAATAAAATGTTGTGTTGCCACCATATATTTTACTGCCAAGGTCCCTGAGCAAAAAACAGTCAGAGTAACATACCACTACGCCACATCAGCTGCTTTGTAAAAGAGAGGAAGACTGAAACTTAAATGGCTATCATTTAGTGAATTCAGTTCTCACCATAGCTGTCAACCTCTTAGTACAAAACACCTGGACAAACCCAGTAATGAGGGAATACAGCCCTCAAACATATTCAGTGAATTCAGTTCTTGCCATAGCTGTCAACCTTAGCACAAAAACCTGGACGAAGCCAATAATGGGGGAATACAGTCCCAAAAATAGGGACAAATTTAAAATATTCATCTTATAAACTTAGAAAATTGCTAGAAAAAAAGGTTGTGCTACTATGTATTCTGAAGAACATGAAGTTTGAAATTCAAATGCTGGTCAATTTTACTGCGGACAGAACAAAAACAATTTTCAGCAGAGACACAGGGATTAATACTGCAGACACGTCTTTGTAAAATGGCAGGGCACCAGAGCAAATCCACACAAACACAGAGAGGAGATGCAGACTCCACACAAAAGCCACCCCAACCAAGAATCAAACCAGAAAACCTATAGCTGTGAGACAACAATACTACCACTGCACCATCAAATCTGCAAAGAATTAAACATTCAGAAACCTGAAGTCTGAAATTCAAATGCCGGTCAATTTTACTGCGGACAGAACAAAAACAATTTTCAGCAGAGACGCAGGGATTAATACTGCAGACACGTCTTTGTAAAATGGCAGGGCACCAGAGCAAATCCACACAAACACAGGGAGGAGATGCAGACTCCACACAGAAGCCACCCCAACCAAGAATCAAACCAGAAAACCTATAGCTGCGAGGCAACAATACTAGCATTGCACCATCAAATCTGCAAGAAGTTAAACATTCAGAAACCTGAAGTCTGAAATTCAAATGCCTGTGAATTTTATTTAACATTTGTTAATCAGGACAGTCTGACTTGGAACAAAAAAACAATTTTCAGCAGAGGCCCAGGAAGAAATAATGCAGACATGTCTTTGTAACATGGGAGGACACAAAAGCAAACCCACACAAACACAGGGAGAAGATACGGACCCCACAAAGAAGGAACCCCAGCCAAGAATCAAACCTGAGAACCTGCAGCTGTGAGGCAACAATGCTACTACTACACCATCAAATATCAAGCATTGCAACATTTACAAACCACAGATATTATGAGGAACAGATCAGATCAAATATGAGGCAAAAATCTGCAAATGTTTTACAAATGGTGGTGGGTAGGGAACTCAAGTCTTTAACACCTGCATACAGGGTACAGGGTTCAAGCCTGAGGTATTCCCTACCACACCACCATGAGCACCTGGGGCATTTACACACACACACACACACACACACTTAAGAGCACCAGCTAACACAAATCTATCCAGTTAACAGCACCAGCTAACACAAATCTATCCAGTTAAACGCACCAGCAAACACAAATCTATCCAGTTAAAAGCACCAACATATCCAGCTAACACATAAAGTAAAATGCACCATACACTTACCTGTCTGTTCTCCATACCATATCCTGCCCGTGCAATACTCACAAAGACCCGCGAGATCCCAGCAAAGCTCCTTCCCGACAAGATCCCAAGTAAAAGCTCCCTCCTGATGACGAGACTGTTCTGACTGCTGCTGTTGCAGTCCGGACGCGACATATACTCCCAGCGTGTCTGTGCACTTTAAAAGTGCACAGACGTCTCCTTGTGTCCTTCTATGGGGACTGCCGGACTGCCTTGAGCATGCTCATAGACCGATGGTAGTCGGGACTACTGCGCATGCGCGAAGTCTAAAAAAATAATTTTGTTTTGTTTTCTTTTTTAATTTTTATTTTGAGGGGGCTGCAGTCCAGCAGCCGATGCCACGAGCCGCCCCTGCTTCCATGGAAACTGATAGTATCCCAGGCTGTATTCTACACCATCTCCAGCACCCTATTCATCCACAGCCTAATTACAGGCTTCATTTCAGCAGAGTGGAGAACTGCCCTTGTCAACCCCTTGCACAAAGGTAGTGCCACTACTGACCCAGGAAATTATTGCCCCATTAGCTTGACAAGTCTGATCTGTAAAGCCATGGAGCATATTATTATGAATCTCATAAACAAGAACATAGGCAATCTCCAAACCCTTGATCGCACCCAGTTCGGATTCATCAGGGGCAGATCTTGCCTGTTGAACCTGGTTGACTTCTTTGAGACTGTCACCAAGGCCTTGGATGAGGGAAAGTCAGTACATACAGCTTACCTTGACTTGGCCAAGGCATTTGACACAATCCCCCACTTGGTCATCATCGAAAAGCTAACACAACTTTGGGTAAATCCTATCTCATCAGGTGGGTGGCCAACTGGCTCACCGATAGGACCCACAAAGTCAAAATAGGTGCCACTGCCTCCGACAGCAGAGTTGTCACTAGTGGTGTTCCCCCAGGGATGTGTTCTGGGACCCCTACTGTTTGGCATCTACTTCTCAGAGGTCCAGGCAAAGACAAAGGGCCTATGGCTGACCAAGTTTGTGGATGATTGTTAGTTGGGTGCTGTCATTGACTACCCAAATGATGTTAACATACTGCAAGAGGGTCTCACAGCAGCAAATGACTGGTGCCAAAGTCACGGTCATAAGTTAAATGCAGAAAAATGTATTATCATACCATCAGCAAAAGCACAGCCCCTACTGATTTACCACATCGACAGCAGTCCTCTAAGCACACAACCTGTGGTGAGAGACCTGGGTACTCAGGTCGACAACGATCTCACATTTGACCATCATGTAGCGGCAGTGGTCAGAAAAACCATTTACTTCTTTGATCTTATAAGTAAAAGGATTGCATCCAGAAATAAGGAGGTTATTACCTCTCTGTACTCCTCCCTCATTAGGCCTATAATTGAGTATAACTCCCAATTTGGTATATACCTCTCCAAACACCTGCACCAACTGGAAAGGCCACAGAAATACCTCACAAAGAGAATCCATGGCCTCCAACACTTGTCCCATGCGGATAGTCTCAGATCATTATCGCTGTACTTGGTATTTTACAGATTGCTCAGAAGTGATCTTTGTCTCACCTGCTAGGCAATATGGGACCCTGCCATACTAGAGATGCTCCATATCTGCAAGTCTAACTCCTCATGCATTACCCACTCAAAAGGTCTAAATCTAATATGCAACACCAATAAAACCTGCTGGAGAGACAGGTTTGTCTCCCAGAGGCTGCCCCATCTCTGGAATAGACTTCCCATACACGTCAAATGGAGTACCTCGCTGACCAAATTCAAGCACAACCTTGATGAGTGGATGAGAAACCACAAATCTGTCCTGGGGTTCCACCCTTGTTCCTCATTGACAGGGGTGACGGGTGCTGACTGAGGTTTCTTTTTGGGGGATAAACCCTTGGCTAGGCTTGTACGGGCCTCAGGTCCGTTAGCTTAGTAAACTCCTTTGATCCCATGATCCTATTGACAGATATGGAAAGCACATTTATACTTCAACAACCTTTGCTTTGTGGTTGCATAATTCTCTGGCACACTTTGTTAGATTACAGAAGGACTTGATCAAGGAACTCTTAAGTCTAACCCTGGGTCCATGTCTGCAGAGGAAGAGAAAAGTTATTCCTCTCAACTGGCCACCTTACAATCTATATCAGATACATCCATGAGGTTAATTTCTAATGCAGCTGAATGTTCCTCACAGGCCACTGGTTCAGGCATAGCCATTAGGAGACGTGCCTGGATGAGATTTTGCAGAGCCATTTAAATCCTCATTCATTAATGCTCCCTTTGGATCTTCCCTGTTTGGACCCACGGTTAAAGACACACTTTCCTACAGTGAGCAAGATGGAAAGACCTTGTCTGCTATTAGAATCCTATAAAACTTTCATGAGCCTGCAAAGACTCCCTACTTTGGTGTATCCAGTTCAATGAAGTTTGTCAGGGATGTCCATTTATCTTTCCTCCACCAAAAGCCATGTTGACCACAGACACCTTCCAGTGGGGGGGGCATTTCTTGAGACAAACTGTTCAAGGTACTTGGTCCCCAGAAAAGACCAATTTTGCATATCAATGTCTTACAGATGTGAGCAGTCCTGTTTGCATTGCAAGCCTTTCAGAACTCTCTCCTTCTATGAACAATTGCTATCCTGACAGAGACAGTATGTCAGTGGTTTGGTACATCAACAAACAGCGGGAAGCAGATCTTACCCCCTTTGCCGAGAAGCAGTGAGATCCTGGCAGTGGTTGATTTCTTCCAACCTCTTTCTTGTGGCAATGCATATACCGGGGATATCCAATGTCTTAGCTGACATGCTCATCAGGAACATCCTGATGCTTCACAGGTGGTCGGTCAGTCATGTAGTGACGGAAATGATTTTTCACAAATGGGGTCAACCTTACTGCGACTTTTTTGCCTCTCCCCTTAACTACAAGTGCAGCAGGTTCTTTGCCCTTATTCCCCTTCAGTGAGACTCGTTGAGAGATGCTGTAGTCCATGCTTGGCCCTACAGTCTCTTGTATGCTTATCCTCCCCTTCCTTTAACACCAACATTTCTTCATAAAGCATAACAGTTGAAGAGCAAGATAATCCTCTTTGTCCCTTTCTAGCCTCAGCAGGTGTAGTACCCATTCCTATGGTCTGACCTTCTTTTTCCACCTTGGACACTGGATCCCAGTCCCTATATACATCACATCCATCAGGGATGATTCATCTAGATATTCAAGGCCTGAAATTGACAACATGATTTCTCCAGTTGCAGTGATGGCTAGACAGTCCAGGCTTTCCTTTCTTGTGCACCAAATCTTATTTTCATCCCAGAAACCTTGTACAAGAAAAATATATAGGAGAAAATGGAAAAGATTTTCCTGGAAGATTTTCCTGTTGAGCAGAATAGAGAAAGTTGGATCCTTTCACTGCTCCAGTTCCTGCTGTTTTAGATTTTTTTGTTTTTGTCTTTCAGGGTGGTGCCAGTTTCTCCACAGCTAAAGTCCAGCATGCAGCCATCTCTTAATTACTGCTTAGGACATAATGCTTCGCTGCTAGTCTCTTCCAAAATATGTAAGGCATTCCTTAAGGTTTCATTTCTGCTTAGACCTCCGATAAAGGATTCTACTCCACCTTAGCTAAGTTGGATCTAAAATTTATTTCATGGAAAACAGTTTTCTTGTGGCTATTACATCTGCAAGGCAAGTTTCTGAACTTCAAGCACTCTCTTCAAAACTGCCTTATTTGAATTTCCACAAAAATAGACAACCTTACGTACAAACCTTTCCTTTCTACAGAAATTGTCTCTGACTCAAATATAAATCAAAACCAACTTAGAAAAGCAATTCACTGGGTCTACACCATAAGCTCCATACCTCCACAGGAATAACAGGACCAAAGTTCTTAGGAATACACTTTATTCCAAACACAAAGAAAGTTAAGCTTACTTCAAAGATATTCAGGAAGCACACATTTTCTAATAATTACCTAGATTACAAAAGCTGCCACCCTAAATTCACCAAGCGTAACTTGTCAGGGCAGCATGCATGTGTTCAGACACCAACAGTTTCCACCAAGAGATGGAAATGATTACAATTATGTTTAAAAACAGAGGGTACCCCAACAAAGTATTAGAACCCATAAGGGCTCAAATTCTGGATGGGTGGAGAACTAAATTCAAGCCCCTAATCTTGGTGGTACTATAAACAAGGTAAAGAACAATTCTCAACAGTGATAGCATGGTAATACCATTTGGTGTAGAAGAAATTATATCCAGAAACTGGACAATTTTTAAGGGTAATTCTGATGTCCTAAAAATACTAGGGAACGAGCCGAACTTTGTTTACAAGATGGGTAAGAATTTAAAATCAATATTTGAATACCCTGTCAAAATCATTTCTTTACTTGATAAAGGTGCTACCAAGTGTGAGACATTCAGGCAATGCCCCTACATACTTGAGTCTAACATAGTATAAAAGGAAAACGGTTACAAGGTTAATCTGCACAAAGGAAATTGCAGCACCAAGGGTATAGTGTACATTTCAATCTGCCAAACATTTGGCAGTTATTACATAGGTAAGGCAGAAAGAAAACTTAGAACAAGGATCTACGAACATCTGTGCACAGTATCAAGAGGTAATGTGAATAATTCACTGTACAAACATTCTTGACAGTGTCAGGACTTCACTAGATTTTAATTTGAGATCTTAGAACAAGTTCCATTAAATGCCCTAGGCAGGTGGTGGGAGCTCCAGTTGGAGTTGAGAACCTTTTTGGATAATAAAATTAAACTCTAACACACAACCAGGTATTAATGAGAACATTCCTTTGGCTCCAGTGTCAAAAAGAGAGCTCTGGATGCAACATAGTATTTTTCTCAAAAGCTTCAACATTTTATACTTTCAACACAAATGTTTTAAGAAGTCAGTTTATGTAGTGGTGTGGATCTCTTTAACAATAGAATTTTTAATGTGTAAATTGTTTAATTAAGTAGAATGTAAATGACACCTATTACATAATAGTTGCTTGTGGGATGAATAACTTAGTTCTGAAGAAGTCTCTGTTTTGGTGAGGAAGACGAAAGCACTTCATTTTCTTTGTGCTTGGAATAGAGAGTATTCCTAAAAACTTTGGTCCTGTTATTCCTGTGGAGGTATGGAGCTTATGGTGTGGACCCAGAGAATTGCTTTTCTAAGTTGGATTTGGTCGAATATTCTGGCAATTTCATCTGCGTGGTTTTGTATTTCAAATGTAAATCAATTAGTCAGTTTGCCAGTCTTCTTTCCAAAGATTGACAGTAAAGGAGAATGCATACTTCATCTTTTAGGTGTACATAGACAACTTTGTTTTTATTTCCATAGAACAAAAGACTTTAGGAAAAAAAAGTGTTCAACTATTTGCTTCCTTTGCCAGAATCAAGTTGGGAAAACCAGTACATAGGGTTACCTTGGCCAAATGGATAACAGATTGTATTTCCTTTGTCTATCCTCTGAGTTGATTGTCCTTACCTAAGCCTCCAAAAGCTTATTCAGCTAGGTCCATGGCTACATCATCTGCTTTCTGGGCCAGGGCTTCCGTTGATGATATTTGTGTTGCTGCCACTTGATCCAATTCTCATATTTTTATTGCGCATTATAAGATGGATATCATCTCTAGAAACAGGCTGCATTTGGTTTTGCAGTTCTCTGGAACATACTTCCATGAGGGCCACCAAAGATTATCGTAGCTGTTGACTCACTCCCATTCATTGAGGAATGAATGATAATGACAATGTCCAATATTAAAATTATATACTTGCCATAACTATTCATGTTTGTTGTCCATTTTCATTCTTCCTCAACGTACCACCCCACTTCCCCCTGTCCTTTGGCTTTGGGGGTGACCTGATGAGCTACAGTGGAACCACTGTTCCAGTTTGAGCCTCTATTCTGTACTTGTACTATATTTTATTATTATTTTAGTTATTTATGCTGTAGGGCATACTTAGCAACAGCAAACTTGATCTGAGATAATGTAGCAGTAAGGGGCATTATGGGTAGTGGGAGGAGCTCAAGTCGGATCCAAGAATCTAGAAGAAGCCAAGCCGGACCTGAGACCCATTCATTGAGGAAGAATGAAAATGGACAATGCAGATGCATAGCTATGGTGAGTACATAACTTTAATTTGTGCTTTGTCTCAAGTAGAGATGCCCAGAACTGTGACTATCTCCTGTATTGCCTGCTTTAGAGTGTGTTTTTCTCACTTCTGCTATCTTATCTGGTCATCAGCCTCCTGCCCCCAGAGAAGCTGGACAGGTTATACAAGGTAGCCCAGACACATAAGTACCTGTTTTCTAATCCTAAATCAGATCCAGCAGTTACCTCTCTAGCCAAGTCTGCTCCTGCTAAACAGGTTACAATTGCTAACCCCCTTTCCCCCCAGCAAGAATGGGAAAACACTAGATACATTGGAGAAGAAAATGTAATCTACTAGTACTTTAACTTTCAGAATTTAAAACTGTCAGGCTCATATTTTAAATGTTTTTTTTTCGTTATCCACTGAGAAAATGCAGCCTTTTAATGGCTAGCTTTCTTAATTCTGATATAAAGAATTCTCTAAATGATTCTCTGACCACTGTTTCTCCTGTGACAAAGGATATTTTAAAATGTGTCTGTGATGTTCCTTGTTTGTCTTCCAGAGCTGCTGCTGCTGCTAGATCAGTTTTGAGGAGATTTGCTTGACTTTGTTCTCAAAATCGTCTGATGATGATAAATGTAAGATTTTAAATTATCCTTTAGATAAAAAGGTTCTGTTTGACCCTTCTGTGACTGTGGTACTGAAAGGGTGTGACAAAAGGGGAAAACCTGATTCAAGGAGCCTCTCAGATTTTTCATCTCTCCTTTTTCAGGACAAATATGGTCTTGGAGTTTGTTTAAGCCAGACTTTTAATCTCCCAGTTTTCTTTCATGAACTAGAGAGCTAGGGAGAAATAATTCCCTCAAACTCTAGATGTCAACAGGCAGCTCAGATAACTGCATAGGCAAAGCTCAAACCTTTAGGAAAAGCAGATAAGCTGTTTGTGTCATGTGGAGGTAAGAAGAAAGGACATCTAGTTTAAAAATGCAATGTTTTTAGGTGGTTATTTCATGATATTTATTGCCTTTTTTATTCTCACCATAATATGCCATTTCCAGGCAGAGTTATAACCCATTCCACAAGGGCTTTGGCTTCTTAGATGGCTTTCTGGAAAGGAGTGGACTGTAGAAGTATTCTAGAGGCAGCAACATTTTTACAACACAGTGCAAACTGAATTCCCTCCCCTTGTCCAGAGCAGGCATTGTTTGGACCATTCTGCACAGGCTGCTGGAGTCTTTTATTTATTGCCCTCCTCCCTTTTTTCCTTTTCTTCCCTGAACTTTGATAGTGTATGCATGCACCTTAGGCTACTGCAGCAGTGATCTGTGTTTGAAAATATGTACATGTAAGTGAAACAATAACAGTAGATGTTTTAATAGATCACCATTGCAATAGTCTCCTCTTCCTCCAGCCGCCTTTTCTTGCCTTTATTTTCTGGTGATGCCAGGGTGTAGATTTGTCCACCCTTTTTTGTATATACTTACTGCTAGTTTATTTCCTAGCATTGTTCTTCAGAGCTTGTGCCTCCCTACTGGACAAAAAATGCTCTGAAGCTTTTTGTGCTCCAACTATCTTTTTATGGATCTCTGCTTGCACTGATGGCAGTTGGAGTATGAGGAAGGCACCCTTAGGTTTGAGAAGCTGGGTGGTTGCAGTGGGGGTAGGCTCCATATAGTTTATGCTGCTGTTACAGTGATCTACTGCAACAGCTACTGTTATGGGAGGTTTCATGTACACATGTACTTTCTGGCCAATGAGCTGTTTCTAGAATTCAGTATTTACCTTTGATATGCATTTGGGTATGACTGCAGGACAGGTAGCAATATTTTATCACTCTCCAGAGAATTGTGTTGTGAATTGTCCCAGCCCTCTGATGGATCACACAACTCTTTTGAGTACATCCTGGATGCAGGAGCATATCATGTGCGTACCTCTTATCTAGCATCCGCCCAGTTGTAAAAGGGTATATTTTTAAGAGTTTGAGGACTTCCCAGTCACCTCAATTTTGACTAGTCCAGATTGATTAATTTTTAGAAATTTTTATAACAAGATTGCTGTGGAGCATGTGGCTGGTGTAAAACATTTTTCCTGCTTATAAAGGGATTCAGGCTTGCTCAGGTGGATACCTCTGCATCTAGTTTGTTTTGGACATACCTTGGACATGAATTTCCAGCTAGACATTTCTGCAGTTGATCTGGCAGTGGAGCTGGACTCTGTAAATCTGATTACACACTGCTCCATTTTGTGCTGGTAGTCCCCTGGATGGCTCCCCCAAATTATAGTCCAGTCATCCCGGAAGCGTTTAGTCCTGTTCTTCATTAGTTCCTCACAGATAACAATTCTGATAATCCAAGTAGACTAGCTTCTAGTTGCAATATGGCCTTGTTTCATTGAATCTTATCACCTCTTGGCATGTACCACCGATCAACACAGTAGCAGTTGAGCTATGGTTTGGCCATGAGCTTTACTCTGTTGGTAAGACTAGGTGAAAGCCAATGTGCTGATGACATTGCACCTGTCGCCTGAGGGATAAGGTTAGCTTGAATGAACATTATTCGTTATGCCAACTAAACTTTTGGGCCTATATTACCAAATCGATGTGACAGAAAGCCGAACACCTTTTCATCAACACATATGTGTCAAACTCCCTTGTAACCGAACCAATGTGGAGGGCTGTGCCTCCACCAATTAAATATACTAACTCCGAGAATTCACAGCAACGGCCAACCAATTTTTTTTTTCCCTAGAAAAAAAATTGGTGATTTGGCCGTTCAGTTACCTGGGAGTTCAACACATATTTGTCAATGAAACGGTGTTCGACTTTCTGCCGCATCGATTTGGTAATATAGACCCGAAATTTCTGGTATAAATAGATATCTTTTTTTATTGTGGAGATTTCCACTATGGCTAACTGATAGGCAGGAATTTTCCTGGTGGTTAAGAGACTGAGTAGCCCAGCCATTCTTTCCACCCAGAGAGTATGTTCAGCACAAGAATATGAAACATTCAGTTCTTCAGTACCAAATTTGCCTTCTGCTATTCCACTAGCAGTCACTGTGTGGACTATGAGCTAGCTTGTGATATAGTCTGGTCTTAGAAAAAGTTTTATCTGTTTGCTGTGACTTTGTGTCCCGAGTTTCAGGTATGCACCAGTAAACTTGCAATCATAACCCTTGTCCTGCAAAGCATGTTTATGTATTGTCTAGAAGTCTGGTTCTTGTTCTGTGCAAGATAATCAGGTCTTTCCTGGAATTTGTGTTTTCATGTCTTATATGAAGGAGAGCTTAGTTACTCCTTGTAAAGAAACCTTCTCTGGATCCTGATTATCTTGACTGCTGTTGCCTTGTGTTTAGAGGAGGTTGTTATAGGAGTTAAGATTCCTGTAGTAATGAGTATGCACCCTAGGATCCTTTTCAGTCTGATTTTCAGACTTGTCACAGTACTGAGGTAATTTTACTGGTGTCTTTACTTATTTACTGTTGATTGGAGGATAAATGTTTTATCCCAATCTTTTTGACCCAGTGGAGCAATGATGCCTGCTGGAAGGCGTATCCCAATTGCTGTGGTGCCTTGGGAACTCTTCTGGGGAAGTGTACCTCCTGCCAGTCTAGATACTCTCAGAGGATTGTTTCAGGTTTTAATTTCCTTACCTTTCCCCCGGACTGTGAAGTTTTGCATAGTTCAGTCTGGGGTCTTTTTCATTTTACTGTGTTGCTGCTTGTCTCTGGCAGTTTGTGCAGAAGATTAAGGTTGTGATCTGCTAATAAGCTGCTGCTTGTATTCCAGGGTTTATTTATTTTATTTATTTATTTTATATTTGTTGACTGGGATAGTCTGACTGGATGCATGTCCATTTTCAGCAGAGGCTCAGGGAGAAAAGTTCCATGGAATAACAAATCATAACATGTCATATATTACAGATAAATAAAAAATATATTATTTATAGAGGTTACAAATTACATATAGAATATTTTCAGTGATTAGAAGCGCAAACTTTATAACAAATCGTCAGGTAGTGTCATTCAGTGAGAGAATCAGATAAAATTACATAGTAGGCTACCTAGCAGATTTACACATTCCAGAGACAGGTTAACCAGGCTTGATACAGTGACATAGCCAGTTTGTTCCCAGGTGGTGGTTGTGCCTAGTTTTGAACTGACCAAGTGAAGAGAGTCAGGTAATATCAGCTGGTAGAGAGTTCCACAATCTACCTACAGAATTTACGAAGAGTGAGTCAGTGGCTGAGTTATTAGTTTTGCATATCTGAATAAGGAGTCTGGAGGAGCGCAGCGGTCTAGGATTATTATAGAGGGTGAAAAGATCTTTAAGTGCAGGGGTATTGTTAGGGTTATATATGATTTTATGGGCCATAACCAATTGATTATATAGTATCAGACTGGGTAGTTCAAGCCATCCAAGCTGGATTACATTGATGCAGTGATATGTCCTAAAAGGCAGCCCAGTAGCAAACCTGGCAATGTGGTTATAACAGATTGAGAGTTTGTTCATGACAGTCTTGTTAACATTAGAGAGAGGAGGGGATGCATACAGAAGAGTAGAGAGAAGGTGAGATCGAGCTATAGCAACTTTGGCTGTGGGGGTTAGGAAGGCTTTTATTCTGTAAAGTGATTCTAGTTTTTTGTTGATGGTTTTGATCAGTTGGTTAACATGTAGGTCAAATTTTAGATTATTATCTATAATGACGCCTAATAGTTTAGTGGAGAGTTCAGGGGAGAGTACTGTTCCATCATTTGCTTTTATTATAAAGTTAACGGCAGTAGACCTTTGTGTAGGTAATAACAGAATTTTAGTTTTTTTAGGATGTAGAATCAGACGTCATTGGGAAAGTCAATTTTCTGTTGTGTTAAAGGTGGTCTGGGTGACTAACTGTAACTCCATTGGGTATGTGGCTAAGCAAATCAGGTTAGAGCCGTCAGCATATTGGATACAGCTGACTTTTGGGATGACAGTATTTATATCGTTGATGAAAATGGAAAATAACAGGGGCCCTAGTATAGAGCCTTGTGGTACTCCAAGGGTATTAGGTAGTAGGTTAGAGAGTTTATTCTGCCAAAGACCAGCCTGCTGTCTACCACTTTAGATAGGATTTAAACCATTGAAGGGCTTTAGGATCTAGACTGTGTTTGCAGGGTGTGGATTAATAGTTGGTGGTCAACCATATTGAATGCCTTGGAGAGATCTAAGAAGAGGGCTGACGAAATATGGTTATTGTTTCGATTATGGTTTATGGTGTTGGTAAAGGCTAGTAGGGCTGAGGTAGTACTGTGGTGAGGTCTGAAACCATGCTGGGTATCTGCCATGAGGTGGTTATGGATTAGGTGGTGCATGAACTGTCTCTGAATACATTTTTCCATAATCTTTGCAAGTTGAGAGAGTATAGCTATAGGCCTATAGTTGGAGAATTCAGTAGAGCTACCTCCTTCATGGAGTGGGATTACATAGGATATTTTCCAGATAGTGGGAATTTTAGCTTCTTCTATGGTTCGGTTGATAGGTATCGATACCGGGTATGCAATAGTATCAGATGATTTTTGTAGGCATTCAGCAGGAAGTTGGTCAGCCGATAGTGTGGTGGGTTTTAGTTTTTTGATTAGGGTACAGATAAGTGATGTTGGCGATAGGTTGAAAACTAAATGAGAGTAGGTTTCTAGAGGTGGTACTTTCTGGGCCAAGGGAGCTAGGGGGTAGTTGGCTGGCTAGGGCCTGAATTGTCTTGATAAAGAATCTGTTAAAACTATTCGAAACATCCTCTGAGGGTTTATCAGTAGTGGCAACTGGGACGGGGGTAGTAGTTTGTCCAGGGGGTAGTAGTTTATTCAGGCCTGCCCAAAACTTCCGAGGTTTATTTTGATTTTCTGTCTGTAATTTGCAGTAGTATTGTTTTTTTGTCTTGTAGTATGAATTTTTTAGTTTCGTTCCTAAGTTGCCTGTATTTAATTTGATTTTGGGGGTGTTTAGTTGAACGCCATAAAGCCCAGGCTTTGTTTCTAAGGCTAATTTTGAGTCTAGTCTCTTTTGAAAACCATGGTGCAGTTTTTGGCTTTGTTCATTTTGAGCAAATAGGTGCGTGTAAGTCAAGGATCTCAAGGAATAAAGTACACAACTGCTTCCTCTAAGGGGAGGAGTTTTAAAATAGACCAATTACATGATTTTAGTTCCTATTGGAATTTGGCTGAGTCAAGTTTTTGTTATTTCTAACATTTCTTAGTAAGGATTTAATTTCCATAAACATTTCCATTTGTACCTGCGGTGGTGGTGCTGCGGTAGCATTGTCGCCTCACAGTTAGACGTTGCCCGTTCGATTCTCAGAGTGTCTTCTGTGTGGCGACATGCGTAAACGGGTGTTCCTTTGTTGAAGGTTGTGCATTAGGCCCGGCAAGCCAGCACGTAAAACTGTGCTGCCAATCATTAGCGGACCGGAGTTCCACTGTGGCGACCCCTAATCGGGAAAAGCTGAAAGACACAAACAAACCTTTTCTTGATGTCCATATTTAACATAGTTTAAAAGATGCTCCTCTTGCGGTCGAAAGATGCCTTGTTCTGATTCACATGAGGAGTGTCTGTATTGCTTGGGGTCAGCGCACCTGGAGGTTGAATGTGACATTTGTGCTGCATTAAACCCCAGGGCCCTTGTGGAGCACCACAGTAAGCCTTTACCAAAGGGTTTGCCTCAGGGTGGTCCTCTGCCCTCAGACTCTCCCTCCAAGCTCTCTCAGGAGCCCAAGAAGAGATCTCCTCCTTCCTCGGGGAGGGGGGACTTCTCTTTCTAAGAGGCCAAGTCTCTCGGATAGCAGATCACCGGATCTGAGCCCAGCCTCTTCGGCTTCTGATAATGAGATCTACTTCTAGGAGAGCCTCGGATCCAAGACCTCGGTAGAGCTGAGGCCTTCGGGTCCGTGTAGTCGTAAGCCGTCCTTGGATCTGACTGGTTTGTCAGATCAGTCCAGCATGCCGTCCAAAGCTTCGGATCCAACGAGGTTTAGAGATTCAACAGCTCTGTCGGATACCATTGTTATCGAGAGTTCCCCTGCTTGGTCATTCAGGAAGTCGAATATGACACCAAGCAGATCCGCTTCTCAGGAACATAGGGCTGTGGGATCCAAGGTTGGATCCCCATCTAGATCTGGCCACTCTTCAGCCTTGTCCAGATCCTCCAGAAGTCTCCTTCCCTCGGATATGGATATGATGATGAGGAGTTTCCTTTAAGCCTAAATCGAGTTGGGCTTGCTGCCATCCCCTACCCATGTGGTTGTGGACCCTCCCCATCTACAGGACTCCACTCTTTTCTTCCAGTCCATCAGGTTTTGGAATGTCAAGACCAGGGGTTTCTAGTGAGGGGCCGATGGTGTTGGGTATTCCCCTCTTCTCGACACCATTAAGGTGTCTGGCTGGCTCTGTTTTGCTGCCCTCAGACCAGGCTATGCCTCATCTTGCCTCCGAGAAGTCGGTGCGAGTTCGGATATGGATTTTTTTGACCATTCCCTTCCCTTGGGGGCTTTGGTGCTGGACTGCTTGGGGTCGATATCAGGGGGCTTCAGTGTTGCATCGTGGTCCCTCCTCCATTCCCAGATGGCCTTGGCGCTGGGGGGGGCATCGTCCAACCTGTCAGCTTTCCGGGCGGTAGAGAGGACCTTATCCAGTTTGGCAGTTACCTCTCTTTTTCTAGGTCCTACCCAGGGTCAGCCCTCCCGTGAGCACCTTCAGACAGGCACTGCCCCAATTGGGGTACCTGTCTCTTCTGAGTCCTCCCCTGAGCCCACCCTGGAGGAACTCCTTCAGAAGAGACCTGCAAGAGGAGGCATTTGGAATCCCCCAGAGAGTCCCTCACTGTGGACACAGATTTTGAGGAGGGATACGGTCCCCCAGACTTCCGCCTGAGGAAGTTTCCTTCTGGGACATCCTCAAAGTTAGTAAAAAACATAGTTGGCAACACAAACTCCAAGTGACAAAAACAGCAGCAGTGGGTTCAGGTACAAAAGCCAACTGACAGTTTATCCAGGAATGTATTCAATAAAACACATGAAAGGTGTAGTCACATAAAAATCCAAAAGGTATAAACAGTATTCCAAGTGCCTTTGTTTCTGGTGAATCCGAGGCTTTTTCAAGGAAATTAGAAAACTCTTCTTCTTCTGGCTTTTCCCGGTTAGGGGTCGCCCCAGTGGATCACCTGTCCGCTCATGATTGGCAGTGGAGTTTTACGGTGTCGAGTTGCCAGCCCGGCGCCCAACCTTCCACAGAAGGCACATACACACACAAACACACATACATCCACACCTAGGGCCAATTTAGAGTTTCCAATCCACCTACAGCATGCCTTTGGGATGTGGGAGGAAACCGGAGCACCCGGAGGAAACCCACGCGACCACAGGGAGGACATGCAGACTCCACACAGAAGGCACCCCAGCCAAGGATCGAACCAGGAAACCTCTTGCTGTGAGGTGACAATGCTAACCACTGCACCACCGTGGCTGCCAAATTAGAAAACTGTTACTGAGCTCAATTTAAACAAACAGATCAATCCCCAATTAACACTGAACCAACAGAATAAAATTGTATAATGAATATTCATAAAGTTCATAAATATTCAACAGTCATAGTACAGTTCAACCACAGAACCAATGTTTTGATAAAAAAACACCCTAAAATGTACAGCAGATAACACACCACATCCTCAAAGTTCTCAATCAGAGAGGCGGTTGGACTGCCCCAACCCTGTCTTCGGAGGAATCTGTGTTCCTGAAGACTTTTGGGACAAGCCCATGTTCTACCTGGGTTCCCCCCCTGCCGATGACCTTGTGGACCTTATCGCCAGCAGGGCTTGGAAGGAGCTGGACACAGTGAAACCTGTGCCCAAAAAATATGACTGATTCCTCAGTCCTCCCATGGATAGAACATTTTGAAATAAAGGGGTACCTGTTGATGCCATTGTGGTAGCCACTACTACAAAGGAGCTAGCTGAACAAAGCTCCTCGGTCCATTCCCCGAACAGGGAGTCCCAGGCAATCTACCATTTCAGAAAGCGTGTGTTTGCCTCAGCTGCTTTTGGACTGAGAGCAACTAATCACTTGGCCCATTTTACCCAGCTTCAGAAGGATTTGGTCTTGGAGCTTGCCATTTCCCTGTCAGAGTTGTTGCCTCCAGAGAATCTCAGACTTGTCTCTTTGAGGCTGTGTACTCTAACATCTTTGGCTAATGCTTCGATGAGGTTGATCTCCAGTACTGTGGAGGGCACCTCGAGCAGCAGGCACTGGCATTGCTATTCAAATGCATTCCTGGTTTCGTCTTTGCAGGTTTGCAGAACCCTTTAAGGTGTCTTTCACAAATGCCCCATTTGATGGCTCCACCTTGTTTGGGACCATGTGTTAAGGAAACCTTAACCTGCAACGAGCAAGAAGGCAAGACTCTTTCCGTGGTAGGGATCAAGTTTTCTACTCCCTAATGATCCTTTTCTGAGACTCAGAGAGGAAGTAGGAAACTTTGGTTCTGGAGGACTCGGTCTTCCTTTCAGGATGAGGAATCCTCTTCCACAGGCCAGAGGAGGGGATTCAATGGCAGATGCTGCCCCAGGGGAAGAGGGGGTACACAGAAACAGGGATCCTGGGAACACTTCTCAGAGAAGCCCTTTCAGCATTCCTGAGATGCTGCCCAACTGTCTTGCCTTGAAGGCAGTTGGGGGTCAACTCTCCCTTCACCCACTAGCTTGAACAAGTCTCGCCTCCAACCAATGGGTGCTAAAAATTATTTCCAGGGGTTACTCAATTCCCTTCTCTCAGCCCCTTCCAATTCAGAAATTTCTCACAGACATTTCACCCTGCCAAAAGGAGTTGGCCTGTCTCGAGGTTCAAGACCTTCTTCGAAAAAGAGCCATCCAAGAGGTCCCAACAGGATAATGAGGGTCCAGAACTTACTATCGCTTCTTTTTGGTGCCAAAGAAGACTGGGGACCTGTGTCCGATTTTGGACCTCAGAGACTTCAATCTTTCTGTCAGGAAGTCCAAGTTTCAGATGGTCACTGTTCAGTCCATTCTGCCTCTCCTGCACAATACTATCATATAAAGATCGACAGATGCTCCAGGAGACACTTACACTTTCGGTTGGAGGCCAGTCATTACCACGTCTCAGAGCCCTGCCCTTTGGATTCACCACAGTCCCTTGGGTGTTTACCAAATGTATGGCAGTGGCGGCAGCTCATCTGTGGCTGCAAGTTTCCAGGTTTTTTCCATACCTAGACGATTGGCTCCTCATGGCTCCCACGAGACCTCGACTATCTCTGGCCACTTGGTATGTCCTTAATCCTTTCCAGTCTCTAGGCATCATGGGGAGTCTTCCCAAATCCAGTCTAGTTCTGAGCGAAAATCTGGAGTTCATCAGGGTCCAACTGGACATGATATCAGAGACTGCTGCACTGACTCCTTGCAGGGTTCAGCTGATTAGAGATCAGGTCTCTCTTTTGCTAGATCTAGCATGTCTCTCCATTCACTTGATCCTACAAACGTTAGGCTCGATGGCGGCTGCCATTCAGTTAGTGCCTTTCACCAGGTATCACATGTCAGTTCTCCAGTGGACCCTGACAGTCCAGTGGTCCATTCTTTCTCAGCCCATGACTGTAAAATTGATTCAGGTGTGCAGAAATCATCTTGCTTGGTAGCTTCAGTCTCATGATCTATGTCTAGGCAGGCCATTTTGTTTTCCCACCCCAAGACCACAGTGACCATGGATGCCTCCCTGTTGTGGGGGGGGGGGGCATTTTCAGGGCAGGACAGTTCAAGGCACATGGTCCCCCACAGAGACCAAATTGCACATAAACGTCCTGGAGATGAAGAGTACTTCTAATTTTGCAAGCCTTTCAGGGATGCCTCCTTCTGAGGACCATACCATTTCAGATGGACACCATGGCTGTTGTCTGGTATATCAGTAAGCAAAGGGGAACATGGAGAGGCCATGAGAGTGTGGGAATGGGCGATGTGTTCCAGGCATTTTCTTCTTGCAATGCATATACCCGGGAGTTCCAACGTGTTAGCCAACAGATTCAGCACGTCCATCTTCAGTCCTCACGAGTGGTCCCTGAATCAGTCAGTGGCAAGACTAATCTTTGATCACTGGAGTCAACCTTGCTGAGATCTTTTTGCCTCCACAGTCAACCACAAATGCAGCAGTTACATTGCCCTGATACCCAGGGACACTCTATCTCACGATTGGCCTCTCGGTTTCCTATATGCTTATCCTCCCATTCCCCCAGTGTCCAAAGTCCTTCAAAAGGCTCGTTGCCTGAAGACTGCTGTCATCATCATTGCCCCTTTCTGGCCTTGTCAGGCATGGTTCTCCTTCCTGAGGTCTCATTCTTGGATACTAGATCCCATTCCAGATCTTATTTCCCATCCTTGGGGGCTTCCACTTCCCAATCTCCGGACCCTTCGTCTAACTGCATGGTTTCTCCAGTTCAAGTAATCCTTTCGCAGTCCAGGCTTCCTTCCTTGTTGAGGAGCATTATTTTGGCTTCTCAAAAAACATCTATAAAGAAGGTGTATTCCAGTAAAAAGAAAGGGTTTTCCATTTGGCCGAAACAACGAAATCTGGATCCTTTCAGCCCCTGTTCCTGATATTTTGCTCTTCTTGCCTTCCCTTTTTCAGGATGGGGTGAGTTTTTGTACATCCAGTTGCTGCTATCTTTAATTTCCATATCAACGATGAGCTTACCTTTTCCTCCAAATTGTGCAAAGCCTTTCTGAAAGGAGTTTTTCTTCTTAGACCTCTTATTAAGGATCCTTCACCCTTGGTGCTGCAGTCCCTGATACAAAAACCTTTTGAATCAGCTGGTTCATGTGATATTAAATTCCTTTCCTGGAAGGTGGTATTTTTAGTGGCCATTACATCTGGCAAGAGGGTCTCGGAACTTCAGGCTGTGTGCATTAAGTCTCCATTCATGATTATTCATAAGGATAGGGTGTCCCTTAGAACTAATCTCTCCTTTCTCCCTAAAGTGGCCTCAGAAGCTAATCTCAATCAATTGATTCAATTACCTGTCTTTTTCCCCAATTATTCTAATAAAGGAATTCACAGGCAATTACATTTTTATCTAAAATGGACTGAGGAATTTAGAAAGTCGGACCGACTCTTTGTGGTCTTCTCTCAAAACAAAAATGGCCAGGCAGTTTCCAAAGAGACTATTTCTGGGCGGATTGCTAGTTGTATTTCTTTCATTTATTCTAGTAGGCATTTAGAATTATCCAGACTAGTTAAGGCCCACTCCAGTAGGTCTCTTGCTACGTCATCAGCCTTCTTGGCTAGACTTTCCCTTGATGAGATTTGTGCTGCTGCGAATTTGTCTAATCCGCACACTTTCATTTTGCACTGCAAATTGGACTTTGTGTCTAGGAACAGGGTTTCCTTTGGTTCCTCTGTGCTCTGACATATACTTCTTGAGGCCACCTAGGATACATAGTAGTTGGGGCCGCTGACCCATCAGAGATAAAGAGTTATGTATTTAACATAACTTGGCATCTATGCTATCCAGTGTCATTATTCATCACATTCCCACCCTCCATCCTCCTTCCTTTTGGGGGTTCTGGCAAGGTTGATCTGGCTAATATTGAGTGAGAAAATCTTTGACCTTCTAGTGCAGTTGTTTCTGCATTTCCACTAATTTAGCAAACTCTATCTGAGGGTTAGAAGGCAGCAAGGGATCAGGGGTAGGGTCGGAACTTGAGCTCTGGATTTCTCTGAGAAGTTGCCGGCTTGGATCCAAAACCCATTGGTGATGAATAATAATATTGGATAGCCCCGATGCCAAGTTATGGTAAGTATATAACTCTTTTTAACAGCAATCTTTCTAAACTCGTGCATGTTATTGAGGTAATCTTTATTTTCTGCTTAGCATTCTACAATTGCTCCTCTTCTTGTTCTATGAGATTCCCCCTATTCTGTAAAACTTTAATATTTGTCAGTCCCTGTGAATAATTCTTGTTACTTCTTAACTTATCTCTCTTTTATTTCCACCCTGTTTTTAAACTCCACTTCAGTTTTATCCTGCTCTCTAGCTATATTTTAGAAGAAATTTCTATCTTCTCTAATAAATTCTGAATTATTTCCATTACACATTCCTTAAATTCCTGTCTTTTCAACAGATAGGTAAGAAAGTGCCAGTGTCTCATTTTTATTTTAATTATTATTGGTGCATGATCTGAAATAGTTATTGGATGCATATCAAAACTTTCAATTAAATGCACATGTTCATGTGAAATGTAAGTTCTGTCTAGCCTAGCCCAGTTTTTGTATCTTGGGGAATAATATGTAAATTCTCTCTGAGTTCATGCTACTGAATTGACATCTTCCATGCCAAATATTTTCATAAATTTCTCGAAATGCAGGACACTGTATCGGTACAATAAAGGCTGTTTTTAAGCATATACCAGGACTCAAAATATCCAGACCAATGCAAAGGTCGTCAAACCAAGGTATATTTATTACAAAAAGCCCAAAGGCTAAAAACAAAACAAAAACAAATAACGAAACATATAGTTCACTGATTTTGTTTCAAACCAAGGTATATTTATTACAAAAAGCCCAAAGGCTAAAAACAAAACAAAAACAAATAACAAAACATATAGTTCACTGATTTAGCGCTTTCATCTCCTATTCAGGAGACTTCTTCAGAATCAATATATCCTCAAAATTCCATAATTTATACAACTTTCAAAAACCTATTAGGCTGTGCAATTGGCTGGCATTTAATTACCTCCTAAATTGAAGGTTCAAATTTAAAGGCAGAATGTCCACATAAACGCAAAAGACTTGAATATACAAAAGGCATACATAACAATCACCTTATTGCTCACTTCTTATCTCAATTTTATTAAATACAATAAATTTATTAAATAAATACATATGATTAAATATATATATTAAATATATATATATATATATATATATATATATATATATATATATATATATATATATATTAATAAATACTATTTAAAATAATCTTAAATAAAATAATGTTGGATAAAATGTTAATATATATAATGTATAACAATAATATATATGGTAAACTAGTACTTACTGATAAAAATGTAAAAATATATATTACAGTAATGTTTCTAAGTGATAATTGTTGTGTTAATATTATTATAGTTATATATAATTATTATTATTATTATTGTTGTTTATTTGTTATTATTGTTATTATTTCACCCATGTTTCTTCGGATCAGCTGCAAGTAGTTTTAATGCAGAGCGTGATGGAAATATGGTCATTGAGACCTTTGCCACAACATGCATCAAGTCTCAACTGCCAAATTATCTCACGAAATTCCAATAATGTTTCCCAATCACCCCCTCTTTCTGGATATTCAACTTCTTCTATAACCCAAAATTTGTAATTAGCCTCCTTACATATTAATGTATGCCTGTACAGTGCGTTATTTTCACAATGTTTATTAATATCTCTGATGTGCTCATAGATTCTGGTCCTAAGGTGGCGTTCCGTTTTACCTATATAGTAACTCCAACAAGTTTTACAGAAGGCCAAATAAACTACTCCTTTTGAGTAGCAACTGTTGTATTTCTTTCCCCTTAAAATAATTCCTAAACTGGGGATACTAACTTCTTTACATCCAGCAATATAAGTACATTGAGCGCATCTCCCACATTTAAAAGTTCCTAGTTTAGTACACGTCCCCCCTACTTTACTATTATTGCTTTCAATAATATTCTTAATATTTTTACTCCTCCTATAACTATATTTTATTTTACTCTGAAATACATTGGTTTTGGTAGGCATATTCTGGAACATTTCCCAAATTTCGTTAATACCTCTTTTTAACCATCTAATTCCCTTGTAGTAAGTCAAGGTTAAATATGGTGTAATATCTGTATTACTAGATTCCTGCCTACTAAAGGATCTTCTTCTCCCATTTTGATTGGAATCCATCATCAAAGTATCATCATTATTCAACAAAGGGACATATTCACTACCCCTTCCTAACTGAACATATTCCTTAATTGGTTTAATAAATTCAGATGGATATCCCCTTTCCAAAAACATCTTTTCAACATTGTTGATTTCATTTAGAAATTCATTGGTATCGGAGATCATTCTAGCCATTCTGATCATTTGTCCCTTGACTATATTCTTTTTTAGTTGGTGGGGATGATCACTAGCAAAATGTAGATACGAGTTGGAATAATGTTCTTTTCTATAAATATTAGATTTGTAACATTTATACAAATACGTAACCCTCGAAATGCAGGACACTGTATCGGTACAATAAAGGCTGTCTTTAAGCATATACCAGGACTCGAAATATCCAGACCAATGCAAAGGTCGTCAAACCAAGGTATATTTATTACAAAAAGCCAAAAGGCTAAAAACAAAGCAAAAACAAATAACGAAACATATAGTTCACTGATTTTTTTTCAAACCAAGGTATATTTATTACAAAAAGCCCAAAGGCTAAAAACAAAACAAAAACAAATAACGAAACATATAGTTCACTGATTTAGCGCTTTCATCTCCTATTCAGGAGACTTCTTCAGAATCAATATATCCTCAAAATTCCATAATTTATACAACTTTCAAAAACTTATTAGGCTGGTTCAATTGGCTGGCATTTAATTACCTCCTAAATTGAAGGTTCAAATTTAAAGGCAGAATATCCACATAAACACAAAAGACTTGAATATACAAAAGGCATACATAACAATCACCTTATTGCTCATTATTTTATTTAACATTATTTTAAATAGTATTTATTAGTATTTATATATATATATATATATTTATCAATATTTAATATATATATTTAATCATATGTATTTATTTAATAAATTTATTGTATTTAATAAAATTGAGATAAGAAATGAGCAATAAGGTGATTGTTATGTATGCCTTTTGTATATTCAAGTCTTTTGTGTTTATGTGAGCATTCTGCCTTTAAATTTGAACCTTCAATTTAGGAGGTAATTAAATGCCAGCCAATTGCACAGCCTAATAAGTTTTTGAAAGTTGTATAAATTATGGAATTTTGAGGATATATTGATTCTGAAGAAGTCTCCTGAATAGGAGATGAAAGCACTAAATCAGTGAACTATATGTTTCGTTATTTGTTTTTGTTTTGTTTTTAGCCTTTGGGCTTTTTGTAATAAATATACCTTGGTTTGAAAAAAAAAATCAGTGAACTATATGTTTCGTTATTTGTTTTTGTTTTGTTTTTAGCCTTTGGGCTTTTTGTAATAAATATACCTTGGTTTGATGACCTTTGCATTGGTCTGGATATTTTGAGTCCTGGTATATGCTTAAAGACAGCCTTTATTGTACCGATACAGTGTCCTGCATTTCGAGGGTTACGTATTTGTGTGATTTTCATAAATTTCTTCAAGAATCTACCCTCCTTTGTTACATTTTCCCTTTGTGGCCCCCAAGACCCACATTCAGTGCTGCAAATCAAATTCCAGTCCCCACCTATAAGTAATATTCCCTGCTGAAAACTGATTATTTCTCCCAGAATTTTCTTAAGTTCCATTGTAATAGTTTTAGATGGAATGTAAACGCATGCCAGTGTAATCCCCCTCCCTTGCCAGTAGCCCCTTAGTACTACAACGCTACCATTATTATCTTTGTTATTCTGTTCTATCACTATTGGAGCTCCTCTTGCAATTAATATAAGTACTTCTCTTTTCCTCTGCCCCGGTTAGTCTGCCGAGTAACTGTCCTGACCACCTTTCTTTATCAAATTAACATGTTCAGTTTTTTCCCAGATGTGTCTCCTGTAGCATAGCTATTTGTACTCTACATTTTTTAATATAATTCACTACTCTTTCTTTTATATATGTGTGTGTATATATATATATATATATATATATATATATATATATATATATATATATATATACATGAGACCATTAACATTTAAAGATAGTACAGAAAGCATGGTTATATTAAAAAGTTGTTATTCCCACCTTTTATTTGCAATACCTTTTTTAAGTATCTTGTTCCAGCTTTTGTGTTACTTGCACACAGTAATGTTTGACAGGGTGATCTTTTATACAGTTGTTTCTTGTTATATCCATTTGAGCCTATGTCATATTTTACAAAACTTTCTGTTTTATTGAAACCCTGAAAAACTACATCCCTGGTGTAGATTTAAAACCTGCTAAAACATGTTAACTTAATACTAACACACAAAACTATGTACATTTTCAAATGTTGTTTTACCTTCCTAATAGGAGCAGTTGTTCCAAACTGACAGCCAGACTTGCATAATTGGGTTAACCTAAAAGGAAGGATATCCATGCTAAGATGAATGGTACTGCCTGTGCTTATACTAAGTACTGTCTGGTTTTGTGTTATCTTTATTGCTCTCCCAGAATGGGAGAAAGAGACATTCTGTTATATTGCTCTTAATCAGATCGACTCCTTGGAGACATAAGAACCAGATATAAGCATTTAGTTATTTATTTGCAACAGGAAAGCTTTAATGTGAAGTTGTTAAATCTCGCCGTTTATTCTCACTGATGGGTTCGGAGCTGATCTTCGGCTCCGACATGGCCGATAGTAAAGCTCAAGTTTGCAAGTAGCTGGAGACCAATCTCCTTATCCCATAATGCACTGCTGGAATTACCTCTGATCTAGTTTGCCGTGGCAAGAGAGATCTCGGTGATCCAGCTAGCTCGGACCATTTGTGATAGAAAGAACAGCAAGTTCTTATAAAAAAAAAATCTTTCTTTTTGTTTTAGAGGATAGTTGTGTATTAGTTTTAAAAAAATTTGGTAATAGTTCCTATAGTTTATGAATAGATAGTGCCCTGTTGGCTAGTTGTTTTGTGTGGGCCTTTAGCCCTATTTAGACTTATTGATCTTTCTTATAGTCAGGGTTTTTCTCTGTGGGCTTCTTTAGCCCTGTATTTGTAAACTATAGTTGTTATAGATAGTGCCCGGATTGGGCTTAGTTACTTTGTGAATCTTAATAAGTAAAGTAAAGATTTTACTGTTTTTGCAGTATACTAGTTTGTTGTACCTTAACTATGTCGGATGATAAGGAAAAATCCCATCCTAAATCGGGATTGAAGAAATGCCCAGATTGTGGACAGAAAATGTCCGTCACTGAAGGGCACATTCAATGTGTCCACTGTCTGGGGGCTAAACACCTCCAAGACACTTGCAGCATTTGCTATTCCTTTTCTTCAAGAGTCCTCTTGGAGAGAAGGAACAAGCTAATAGACAGGGGATTGCTACAGCAATCCTTTTCTGAGGTGTTGAGTAGCCATGAGGGTACTAGCACATCCTCCAAATCCTCAAAATCCAAATCTTCAGACTAAGTGGAAAAAAAGGCACAAATTTCAGGAGGAGGGTCATCTGTTCCACTGACCTCGGAATCGAGTGTACCTTTGATTCGGAGCCAGCTCTCAGTACTGGAGCCGGTCTCTGAAGTTCCTTCTTCTCCTCTACACCAGTCAGCACCTTCGGTGCATTCTGCTAAGTCCTCAGTCAGCCTTTCAGATTTGGACATAGATCGGCTAGTGCAGAAGCTTTTACAGGCACCAGGACTTGCCAAATAGTTGTCGGCCCCGACCAGCTCATCGGTGCCGAAGACCATGGAACCGGATTTGTCTACTCCTCCTCCGTGCCGTACTAGACTCTCGGAGTCGAAGGAAACTGAACCGATGACTGTCGAACCCTTGGGGCCGATACCCACACCGGTGTTATCGGCTCTATCTACTCGAATGTCCTCGGTGCCGACCGAGGACTCTAGGAGCCGATGCTCTCCCATCGGGTCCGGGAAGGATAGTTGAACCGATTTGTCGGTTTAGACTCTTCCTCTCGGGGCTTCGGCTCGGATGAGTTCGGCTCCTACTTCGGGTTCGGAGCCCAGGGTTTCGGTGCGGGAGGATAGGACGGTACTCTCGGGTCCGTCCACTCCTTCTCGTCGGAGCCATGGTGCCTTCAATGCTATGAGGAGAGTTTTGTCTCCAAAGACGATGTCAGCATCAGTTCAGCCTTCCCTCTCCCCTCAAGCTCCTGTGTCTGCTTCTTCATCTATCGGCCCCTCTAAGCGTAGCGACCCTGAGCCTCACGTACCCCCACAGGGCGTCCCCTGCTCTTCTGAGACCTCCCCAGATCCTCCCACTGAGGAGGTGCCCAGGAAGAGACTGTGCAAGAGGAGGCCCTTAGACTCCCCACAGGAGTCTTTGATATCTGACACGGACTTGGATGAGTCAGAAGGGTCCCCTCGATCCCCCTTTGAGGATATCTCCTTTGCAGAGATACTAGAGATCCTTAGTCAGAGGGGCGATTGGCAGTCCAAGACCCCTACTGAGGATGAGTCCATGCTCTTGAAGGCTTTTGGGTCTCAACCTTCCACTTGGGTGTCTCCGCCTTATGACGAGCTCATGGAACTGATTTCTCTTAAGGTGTGGGAGTCACCGGAGGCCATGGAACCTGTTTCTCGTAAGCCCAATAAATTCATGTCTGCCCCAATGGACAAACAATTTTTGACAAAGGGAGTGCCTGTTGATGCCATGGTGGTAGCTGCAGCCACCAAAATGGAAGTGTCTGAGACATCCACATCTATCCATCCTCCTAACAGAGATTCTAGGTTCATGGATAGATATGGGAAATGCATGTTTAGTTCAGCGACTTTTTCTCAGCGATCACTGAACTACTTAACCCACTTCACGAGACTACAAAGAGATCTCCTGAAAGAGCTAGGAGATGCTCTCCAAGGGTATGGTAGCTGCAGGGGTGGCCGACAAAGTCAACTCCCAGCTTGCTACCCTAAACTCAGTGGTAAACTCGTCCATGCATCTCATATTTTATGCAGCTGATGGTTCGAGTAGAGCTGCTAGTTCGGGCATTGCTCTCCAAAGACAAGCCTCGATGCGTCTCTGTTCCTTTGCGGAACCCTTTAAGTCTTCCTTTATTAATACCCTATTCGATGGCTCATCACTGTTTGGGCCCAAAGTAAAGGAAACCTTAACCAGGTGTGAGCAGGAAGGCAAGACCTTATCTGCCGTTGGAGTCCGTTTTTTTACCCCTACTCGGCCCTACCCCAAGGGCCCTAGGGGAGGGAAAGTGTGGTTCTGAAAAGCACAGGGTGCCTTTCAGGACACACATGGAGAAACCCCCTCTATAGGCAGAGGAGGGGGTTATAACGGAAGACGCCGCCCCCACGGCAGAGAGGGTCCGCAGCAACAGGGTGACGGGTCAGTTCTCTGGTCAACCCTACCAGCACCCCTGAAAGGGGGCCCGACTCTTTGGCTCTGGAGGCAGTTGGGGGGTCGCTTGTCTTTGTACCCAGAATCCTGGCTAAACATAACAGATACATGGGTACAAAGCATAATGTCCATAGGATATTTCATACCGTTCTCTTCCCCTCCCATTCCTGTAAAGAGAATCCCAGATGTTCCACCCAATCTCAGGGAACAAGCAGTCGTAGAGGTCCACAGATTGCTAGAAAAAAAGAGTCATCCAACCAGTCCCAGCAGACCAAGTTGGATTCGGAACTTACTCAAGATTCTTTTTGGTACCAAAGAAAACAGGGGGATGGAGACCTATCTTGGACCTCAGCAGACTCAACCAATTCGTAAAGAAAGAGAAGTTCCGAATGGTCACGCTTCAGTCCATTCTTTCCTTTCTAGGGAAAGGCGATTAGATGTGCTCCATAGATCTCAAGGACGCGTACTGTCACATAAAGATGAACAGACGCTCCAGAGATCATCTGTGTTTCCGGCTGGGAGCCAATCATTACCAGTTTCGAGCCCTGCCCTTTGGTCTCACTACAGCCCCCAGAGTGTTCACCAAATGCATGGCAGTGGTCACGGCTCACTTGAGATGTCTAGGATTCCAGGTGTTTCCATACCTAGACAATTGGCTCCTCACCGCTACCACCAAGCATCAATTGACTCAGGCAACACAATACACTCTGACACTCTGCCATCAATTAGGCATTACAATCAATTTTGAAAAGTCTGCCTTATCGCCAGCTCAGCATACCGTTTTTATAGGAGCAGAGTTAGATACCTCAACTACCACTCTACGTCTTCCTATCGAAAGAGTCTCACTTCTCCGCCAACACGTCAGCTCACTGGTGTCAAAGAATAAAGCTACAGCAGTAGAGGTCTGGAAGGTGCCAGGTTTAATGGCGGCAGCAATCCTGGCTATACCACTCACAGGGATACATATGCGAATACTTCAATGGCTCCTCTTTGCGCAGTGGTCATACCAGAAACTACCGATGCATCACATGATTCTCCTCACGGATTCTTGCAAGAGAGACCTTCGGTGGTGGTTGATGTCTCTTCATCTTCACAGTCGGAAGACCCTTTGTCCCCCCCCCCCCCCAGTAGCCACATTGACCACGGACGCTTCCCTGATAGGGTGGGGGGGCATTTTCAGGGAAAGACTGCCTAAGGCACATGAATCAAGAATCACATCTGCACATCAATGTTCTAGAGTTGAGAGCGGTACTTCTGGCGTTGCAGTACTTTCAGGACTCTCTCCCTCTAGGGACTATTGCAATTCAGAAGGACAACATGTCAGTAGTCTGGTACTTGAACAAGCAAGGCGGAACCAAGTCTTACCCCCTTTGTCGAGAAGCCCTCAGGGTCTGGCAATGGGCTGTGTCGTCCCAGCATTTTCTGTTAGCAACGCACATCCCAGGGAAATCCAACTTGATAGCGGACAAGCTAAGCAGGGCGATATTGCTCCCTCACGAGTGGGCTCTCAAACAACAGGTTGCACAGTTGATTTTCTGCAAATGGGGACAGCCTTGCTGCAACCTCTTTGCCAGCCACATCAATTCAAAATGCAGAAGCTACTTTTCCCTAATACCACCTCCCGGTCATCCCCCGAGAGATGCACTTTTACACGATTGGCCACCGGGTCTCCTTTATGCATCTCCACCCTTCCCATTGATACCCAGATTTTTACAGAAAGCAAAATCGCTGAGAAAGACTGTTATTCTCATAGCCCCCCTACTGGTCTCGATAGATTTGGTTCCCGTTTCTCCACCATCATCTATTGGAAGATCCATGGATCCTAGACCCAGTTCCAGACCTTCTGACGCACCCGTCAGGGGACCTACATCCTTCACTGCAGTCCCTGAAACTGACTGCTTGGCTAATCCACTTCCCCTAATTGCCAGGCTTCATTCAATTTCGGAAGATACAAGACAAATTCTCTTGTCTTCTCACAAGTCATCTACCTGGAAATTATACGGCAGTAAATGGAAAAGGTTCTCAATTTGGGCCAACATGCAGAAAATTGACCCTTTCCGAGCTCCGCTTTCATATATTTTAGAATACTTGACAAAGATTTTTAAGGAAGGGGCAGCAGCTGCTACAGTTCGAGTCCAGTTAGCTGCCATCTCAAATTTTCACCTTGGGTTTGGTGGCTCAAATGTTATGGGCCATAAATTATCTAAGACTTTTCTTAAAGGCGTTCTTCACATGAGACGACCTATCAAAATTCCCTATTCTCCCTGGAATTTAAACTTTATGCTGTCTCAAATTATTCTTCCCCTTTTTGAGCCAGCATCTTCTTGTGATTTCAAATATTTATCCTGGAAAACTATTTTTCTTGTGGCCATTACTTCTGCCCGCAGAGTGTCAGAACTTCAAGCATTATCTATCAGACCACCTTACATGATTTTCCATGCTGATAGAGTATCTCTCAGAACAAACCCCTCATTTTTACGTAAAGTCTGTTCTGAATCAAATATCAATCAGGTCGTTGAGCTGCCAGTCTTTTTTCCCAACCACTCTAGCAAATTGGAATACATGCTGCGCAAACTTGATGTACACAGACAGCTCAGATTTTATCTTGACAGAACTAAGGATATTAGAAAATCAGATCAACTTTTTGTATCCTTCTCAGAAGCCAGAAAAGGCAATCCAGTGGCTAAAACAACCTTATCTGAATGGTTATCTGATTGTATATTCTTTGTTTATGAGAATGCGAGCATGCCATTAACACATAAACCTAAGGCTCATTCTACCAGAGCCGTCTCTACGTCTTCTGCTTTTCAAGCTAAATTGCCCCTTGACAATATTTGCGCTGCAGCCACTTGCAAAGCCTCATACCTTTATCACACATTGCAAAGTGGATAAGGCTTCAAGGGACAGGTCTTCCTTTGGTTCCATGGTACTGAAGAACATATTTCCATGAGCCACCCAAGATTAAGGGTGCTAGGGACGCTACCCATCAGTGGGAATAAACGGCAAGATTTAACAACTTCACATAAAGAAGTTATGTACTTACCATAACGCTCCATGTGAGTTGTTTATCTCGCCTTTATTCTCACGTCCCTCCCTCCTTCCCCCTCCTGGCTGACTGTTGACTTAGAGACTAGTACCATCCTGGTTATTCAATATTTCTTCTTTCCCTTTGGGAAGTGTTCGATAGTAATAAATAAATGGTGTGATATATATATATATATATATATATATATATATATATATATATATATATATATATTTATATATACTGTTACTCGCAGCAAACAAGATCTGAGGTAATTCCAGCAGTGCATTGTGGGATAAGGGGCTTGGTCTTGAGCTACTGGCAAACTGTGAGCTTTACTATCGGCCGTGTTGGAGCCGAGGATCTGCTCCGAACCCATCAGTGAAAATAAAGGCGAGATAAACAACTCACATGGAATGTTATGGTAAGTACATTACTTTTTATATTCAGTGTTATTTTTATTTATTTGCTTTCTCTTAAAGCTTGTTACTAGAGCAACCCAATGACTTTAATCGAGTAATTCTCGTATGCAAGAATGAGGAAAAAGCATATCAATTTTTCTTGTATCATACTCTTTTTGACCAGACTTTTCTTCTTTTTTTATATTGCAGTGCTTACATTTCTTAAAACTGAATAAGGGAAAGCGAAAAGAAGGCAAAAAAAACAGGGGCACTTGTTTACTTTAGTATTCTCATTACATTTGAAAATGAGAAATCTTTACTTAATAGCATGCAGATTATTTCATGCATTATAAAAATATTCATGTTAAGAACAAAATTTTGTTTTACTTTCATTTAACTCTTTCCTTCCACTTCCCCTCTCCTAAGTGTCTCCGGACATTAATGACATGAAGTAGAGCCTATGCTTTGGCGTCCCCTACAAGTTTAACAAAGTCAAAAACATCCATTATTTCCAGGTTTTCTCATTCTTTCATGTTTCACAAATATAATTAATGCTTTGTAAGCCCACATTTATTTGTCAGTTCCGAGTTGCTGGCTTTATTCCTGTTTATCTTCATCTCACAGATCCAGTCTCTGCTTCCTTTCCAACATACTCTCTGTTCTTCTAGTCAACTATTGAGCTTTTTTCTGGCTCTCAAGCATTTTCCGTTGAAACATTGGAAAAGGTTTCACTGGCACTCTCTCTCTCTGTGGTCTTTATCACCAGAAGAAAAATAAGTAAGATCTCCTTCTGTTTCACAGCTCACTTTTTGTTGGACTAACGTTTGTATTTCCTCCTTAGCATGTTCTACACCAAAAAATTACGTTGTCCCTCCAGGAAAGAATATTCTGAAGATAGCTGGGTACAATAGTTTGAATCTCACATCTGCTTCTAGACATTCCCTGATTAGTGGAATAAATTTACTTCTCTTCTGCCTGGTGTACAGTGAGTAATCATTTTTCACAAATGCTCTACTGTCTCCCACTTTTAGTACTTTGCCCTTCTGCCACATTTTTGTCAGAGTCAGGTCCATTTGCTGGTAGGACTGCATCTTTACTATTAAAGGTCTAACTTGCTTTCTCATGGCCAGGTTTGGAGCATACACATGATGTGCCCTTTCAGTTAACAACTCCTGCTGTGGAATGCCAGTCCAGTTGCTTATTTGTACATTCATAAAACTAATACAGTCTGGTCCATCCAGCTTCTCTGGTACAGCAAAAAATCTCAGGTTTTCCTATTTGATCTGTCCTCTAATTCTGTTATTTTTGAAACATCTCTTCTTGCACAGTCTGAGATTCAGCCAGCATTCTCTTAATTTCAACCTCTGATTTTTGCAGTTTTATCACTTCGCCTGAATATCTTTTTATAGCTCCTTCCATTTTCCAGCCATTTGAATTCTTCCCAGTGTTTTTTCTTCACTTTTTGTGATTGATTTTCTTTCTGGTTCTCTGAATTTTTTTTGCTGGCATCTAGGCAGTGCACTTACTAGCCATTTCCTGAAATTTACCCAAAATTATGAGTTCACTGACTTTCTCTTCTGAGTTTCGGTTTCACACTGGGAGAGCTGAAAGCAAGCTGTTACTCAGTGTGCAGCCATCTTCGAAGTCCATCTCCAAGTACCTCTTGTTCATGTTTGCCATTGTGCAGCAAGCTGTGATAACTTTTCTATCTCTGAGGCTAAATCAATTTTTGGAAACAGCAAAATGTTCTTCATGTTTCACTGTTGCAGTCATTACAATTGGGTTATCCTGCTGGCAGGCTACCCTTAGTCGGCCTGAATTCCAAAGTCTAGATCTGGCATCGGTTGCTGTCGCCTCCTCCCTGACGTCGGTGCGCCAGGGGTATAAAAGATGCAACCGACGCCATTTTCTTCAGTCTTTCTTGCCGTGCGGTGCCCGAAGCAAAAGCAGTTTGCAAGTGCCAGTTGGCCGACTCCTGAGTTTTTCATATTCGAAATTCAGATCCGAAGTCTTCATTAAAGCTAAGTACCCAGTTGGTGAAACTTTTTTCTTGCTCCAGACCGATGTCAGAAAAAGTTGTATTTCTTGTGGGAAGTAAATACCTTATAAGGATTTTCATTCTTACTGTATTCCTTGCCTAGACCCTGACCATAACATTGCTAGTTGTCAGTTTTGTGGTAGATTTAACCAACACACTATTAAGCGTCGGTACGATTTTGATTCCATTATTTTGGCAGAAGATTTCATTACATAATGCCGTCGGAACAACCGACTACTGGAGTTTATAAAAAGCGCAAGGAAAAAGAAAAGGACAGGCATCCGAGATCCAAAACCGATGACGATGCTTCTGCTAGGCCTGTCGCCGGTTCACCGGTTCTCAGTGAGGCGCTTTTGCAGCCCCTGACGCCCGCTACCTCAGAGCCACAGGCTACTTCCGACTCCCACGTGGAGCCAACGTGGCCACTGGAGACTCAAGGTATTGGACACTCAGAAACTATCCCCTCAGATGGGTCCGGAGCCACTGAGCAGGCATCAGCTTCTGAGGGTGTTTTCAGACCTACACAGTTATATGTGAAACCTACTTCAGCTTCAAAGGCTAAAGCAACTCTAAAGACAAAGAAACAAGTAAAGCATTCTCCTGGACAGGCCTCCATGCCTTAGAAACAGATGCTTAAAATGGCCGAAGACCTTATTACTTTGATCAGGGGTTCCCATTTCCCTTCTGATAAGAGGCCTAGGCAAGAGGTAGAATACGAATCTTCAGACCAGGTTTCCATTTCCTCTGATTCCTCATCTGAACAGGAATATTCTCTCCCTCCATATGAGGACTCTGATGCTGAAGAATCTATCGCCTCTTCTCCTGAGGATTATTCTTTTGGGGAGATCCTGCATACTATGAGGGAGCATTTCCACTGGGAGAGCCAGGATTACTCCGAATTCAAGAAAAGGCTCCAAGACTTCCTTTTATTGCCTCAACACAGGCCCCTTGCTATCCCACCTGTTTTAGACATTGTAGATGATGTATTTTCAGAGTCCAGTCTATCTCCAGACTCTTTACCACCAGCTCCTGTTAAGCCAGACAGATACTACAGGGTTCCTGATCCAGAAACCATCTCTCAGGGTCCCAAAGGGGTCAAGGCTTCTACTGCAAAAAAACCTATCCCCTCTGATAGGGATTCTAGGGCCCTAGACAGATGGGGTAAAAAGATTTGTACTTCTGCAACCTTGGCTGTAAGAGCCTTAAATTGCCAATTTCATATGCTTAAATATCAGCAATATCTTATGTCACTGCTTAAACAGAAAATGTCAACAAATTCAGAATGTGCAGACAACAAGGAAATGCAGGATTTATTGCATGCAGCTGAACAAGTTGGAAAGCACACTTTGCAATGTGGTTTTGATTCGGTAGAGGCCTCCTGCAGGGCCGCTGTTACAGGTTCTGTCATTAGAAGGCATGCTTGGTTAAAAGAACAGAATTTGCCTGATCATGTCAAAGCAAAACTATTAGATGCTCCATTCATTACAGCATGATACTTTGTTTGGTGTTAAAGCAGAAGAGGTGTTGAAGAAAATGGAGGACAAAGCTAAATTTATGCAAGCAGTCAAGGATTTCTTGCAGGTACAGCCTCCCAGATTTAGCAGGAACTGGCCTACAAAGAATTGGTCCTTTCCAGTGTCCGATAGGCCACAAAGAGGCAGATCACAGCCCCAGGGCTCATACAGGCCTAAACAATGGGGTGCTTCTACCTCCAAGAGCGGAGAGGAAAAATCACAGCCATACAGGAAACAGTCTCAATGACTTTCCCCTTCCAGCTCCAAGCACTTATCTTTTGGCAGCCCCTTTGGGGGGAAAACTAGCACTTTTTTCACAAAATTGGCACATGATCACCCAGGACAAATGGGTTCTAAGTATAGTATCACAAGGCTACAGGTTCCACTTTCACACTCTGCCAAGGCCAAACGGTATGCCAGACCTGCCATGCAATCAATGGGCAGAGGCACAAAAGCAAGCTTCATCCTTCATGGACATGAGGGCCATTCAACAAGTACCAGAGCAAGAGCAGGGACAAGGATTCTATTCAAGACTGTTCTTGGTACCCAGAAAGGACAAAGCCTGGAGACCAATACTGGACCTCTCTATTCTAAACACATATCTGGATATTCCAAAATTCAAAATGTTTACTCTACAGCAGCTTCTGCCCATGTTGGGCAAGTAGGCTTGGCTTGTGACTTTAGATCCAAAAGAGGCATACCTGCATGTCCCAATCAGACAAACATGCAGAAGATACCTCAGATTCAAATCTGGTTCAATGCACTACCAATTCTCTGCACTGCCCTTTGGCTTATCTACTGCGTCCAGGGTCTTCACAAAGTTCCTGGCACATGTAATTGCATACTGCAGACAAAGAGGAATACAAATATATCCTTATTTGGATGACTGCGTCATTCAAGCAGAGAACAAGGACATTCTGCTACAGCATCTGGCATTTGTAAAGAGATTACTATCATGCCTAGGGTACACAGTCAACGAGCAAAAATCAAAACTAGTACCCTCTCAAGAGATGATATTCCTGGGTGCAAGCTTAAATGCAACTGCCCGGATGGCTTATCTCATGCCAGACAAGCGAAGACAACTGACTACCTATTTCAAACTGTTGGCAACAAAGGCCCAGTTATCTGCAAGAAAAATTCTGTAGGCTTTGGGCTTCATGGCATCCTGCATTCTCCTTATTCCATATGCAAGACTGCATATGAGGAAACTTCAATGGTACCTAAAAAGTGTTTGGACTCAACATTGCCACAGCCTGGAAACAATAGTTACTCTCATCCCCTGCCTGCAACAGGAGTTTCGATGGTGGGCGAAGGCCTGTCACCAGAAAAAGGGATAGCCATTCACTCTACCCCCAGCCACACAGACATTAACAACGGATGCATCGGATTATGCCTGGGGAGCCCACATGGCAGGAAGATGTATTTAAGGCACATGGTCCACAAGCCAAATGCATCTACATAGCAATCAAAAAGAGATGCTAGCAGTTCAAAATGCCCTGACAGCCTTCAAGGACCTACTTCATCCGGGACAACTACTGATAAAAACAGACAATACCACGGTCATGTGGTACATAAGCAAGCAGGGAGGCACTCATTCCTATCCCCTTTGCAGACTGGCCATGACTTTGTGGGACACAGCATTGACTTACCAAGTACATCTGCAGGCACAATTCCTGTCAGGAAAGATAAATACTTTGGCAGACAAACTAAGCAGAAACCTCATGGATTCCCACGAGTGGAAATTGGATCCACAAGTCTTCAGCATGATAACAAGGAAATGGGGATGCCCGGATATAGATCTATTTGCCTCCCCTTACAACTGCCAACTAAAGAGATTCTGCACAAGGACTTATCACAGACAGGCATGGAAAGTGGATGCTCTATCTTTCAGCTGGAAAAACTTAACAGTATATGCCTTTCCTCCTCTGCCTCTCCTCCCCAAGGTACTCCTAAAGGTCAAACAGGAGAAGCCAAAAATCATACTGATTGCCCCATACTGGCCACACCAGTACTGGTATCCAGTCCTAACGAACTTGTCTCAATGCCCAGCCTGGACCAGTACCTCATCTACTGTCCCAGCAGAACAATCAGATCCTGCACAGCCAACTCAAGACCTTAAATCTGGCAGCATGGCGGATAATGTAGTCATACAAAAACACACCTCTCACTAAAGCGGTGATGGATGTCATTTTGGAGGCCAGGAGGCCTAGTACTAGAAAATCCTATGCTGGAAAATGGAAGAGATTCTGTGCTTGGAACCAGGCACAAGGAATTGACACAGCTGTACCAAACATTCCTCAGATTTTGCAATACTTGACTGAGATGCTGGACAAAGGCCCATCTTTTTCATCTATAAAAACTCATGCCTCTGCCATTTCGGTTCATTACAATCAGAGCCACCAATCTTTTCTCATCCTTTGTTAAGGCAGTACCTCAGAGGGGCCAAAAATTTAAAGCCTCCAAGGAGATCACCAATACCTGCATGGAACCTCAATTATGTCTTGGAAAAACTCACTCTGCCTCCTTTCGAGCCAGCCGCTGCAGCTGATATAAAGTTTTTATCTTGGAAAACAGCTCTGCTCCTGCAATAACTTCTGCAAGATGAGTCTCAGAGCTACAGGCACCCATGGCTGTGGAACCTTTTATCATTTTTTATCCAGACAGGGTTTCTCTGAGGACAAACCCGACATTTATGCCTAAGGTAGTGTCCAGTGTGTCCCTTAACCAAACTATTCATCTGCCTACCTTTTATCCAAACCCACAGAATAAGGGGGAGAGAATTCTGCATTCTTTGGACATACACAGACAGCTACGCTTCTACTTGAACAGAACCAAAGCTTTCAGAAAGACAGAGCAATTACTAGTGGCATATGCTGCAGGATCACAGGGAAAGGCTATCTCAAAGCAGACTATTTCAAAGTGGATAGGCCACTGCATTCGTTTCTGCTATTCTCAGCATGGCAAGCCAGTACCTAAGGGCATTAGGCCACATTCAACCAGAGCAGCAGCCACTTCAGCAGCCATCCTCAGGGGAGGGAGTACCAACCAAAGACATTTTAGACGCTGCTACTTGGAGTTCAGTGCACACTTTCACAAAGCACTATCACCACTGTACTCTAAATCCAGGGCAGCCTTTGCCACTGCAGTTCTGCAGGGCCTAATAGCCGCCCCTAATGCTATTTAGCTCCAGCCTCCCAACCTCAGCTTTGGGATTCAACCCAATTGTAATGACTGCAACAGTGAAACACGAAGAACATAGTACAGTTGTGTACACATACCATAAATGTAGATGTTCGAGTGTATTCACCGTTGCAGTCCAGGTTACCCACCCGCCGTCCCCCATTTCTTTGCTGGAACCTATCTGTACTTCTCTATTCTATACAACCTATGTGGTGTATTTGCTTGTAGATGAAGGCAAAATATATACTATGGTGCATGCATGTTTTATTGACATATTTTTAGCCTACCCTTTTGGGGCACCTGACATCTGGGGTAAGAAAAACTGAAGAAAATGGCGTCGGCTGCATCTTTTATACCCCTGGCGCACTGACATCAGGGAGGAGGCGACAGCAACCGATGCCGGACCTAGACTTTGGAATTCAGGCCGACTGAGGGTAGCCTGCCAGCAGGATAACCCAATTGTAATGACTGCAACAGTGAATACACTCGAACATCTACATTTATGGTAAGTGTACACAACTTTTCTTTCTGCATCTCAGATTACTAAACATTCTATGAAATATGCATATAATATTCTATATGGTATTTCTAGGGCTGCTGCTACTGAGACATTCTTGAAAAGAAATGCCTCAACAAGACTTTAGAATTTCCCAGAGGATGTAAAGAAACAGCTGTTAAATGCCTGTCTGGAAAAAGTTCTTTTATTTGGTAGTTCCTCTACTGAGGGACTCCAAAGAAAAAAAAGAGAGAGAAAGGCAAACTAGTTGAAGGAGTTAAGCAACTGTTCCTAGTCCCCATTCCTGCATTTCAGACAAAAATCACCCTTTTAATAGGTTCATTGGTAAGTAACTAGGCTAGCTGTCCTTGTGGGCATTTTAAGCCTATCCATTTCCACTCAAGGGTGAGACTCAAACCCTGTGTGTGTGTGTGTGTGTGTGTGTGTGTGTGTGTGTGTGTGTGTGTGTGTGTGTGTGTGTGTGTGTGTGTTTCAGGTAAACACCTTAATCATTATGCTGACCACCTGGGACTTTTTTGAAATCCTTTTAGCCAGGCCAGCAGAAATCTTCCAAGCAACAGTTCAAAAAGAACTGGCAAGTTGAGACTAAAAAGAAAGCAGACAGGTCCCAAGGATCCTCCTTCCATAAGAAAACATAATTAGTATTTTTGTCTCCTATCTTCCCATCCCTGCGCTAGCCCTCCTTTAAAAATATAGGGACTATTCATATCCCTTCCTGCATGGCAGTCAGTAACTACAGATACTTGAGTGCTGAGCATCATAGTGCATTGATAGAGTTTTCAGTGGGCATCTCTCCATTCCATTCCATTAGGAATTCTCTAGTCTCCAACAAACCAGCTTTGTCTTCTGCCTTTGGTCATTTCAGCAATACTGCTTTGGAAGGGGGGGGGGGATCGTAGAGGTAGTCCCCTCAAGTAAATGATGAAAAGCGCTTTTACTCCAGATTTGTCGTAGTTCCCAGGAAAGAACATAATTGGAGACCCATTTTAGACCTTTCCAATCTGAACACCTTTTTGTACATCCTAAAATTCAAAAGCTTTACTCTGCAAACTCTTTCCTTCAAGGCTTTTCTGGTGATATATTGCCATTCACACACAAAAAAGATCCATCAGATGGTGTCATTCTTCATTCATTCATGACAGTTGGGTTTCAGTTCCACCCTCTGAACAGACTCAGCCAATATAACAAGCTCGCACCAGCCAGAAACTCTCGAGCTAAGGTTACCCGTAGTGCCTCTCTTCCCTTTCCACAGCTCTTATTTGCCACATAGTTTCAAGATGCGTCAGGCCTGCTGTCAAGCTAAGTATTATAGTTTTCACTATTTTTTTGAAATTTTTGCTACTTCTTTTTCTAAAACCTGTTGTTATTGTTAGTTGTGCATATGTATGAATGTGTGTGTATGTGTGTAGATATATATATATATATATATATATATATGTATGTATATCAAAAGTGTTTATTTTGGTGTGTGGTGTTTTTTCTCCTTATTACCTTTTCTGGTATTTCTTCATACCATAGATGGCATAGGCCCCTCCCTTCTCTTTTACCTCTAGGTAATCTCTAATACCATTGTTGGTATTCTTCCTTTCCTCTTTCTCTTACCCTTCTGGGTATACTTGTATTACCATTGTTGGTATTAAAAAATAAAAAAAAAAATCTTCCTTTCTATTACTGTGTGTGTCTGCAATCACATGAAAGACTATCTCTGTGGTGATTTGTGCTTGTTAAGATGGCTGACAAAAAAGGTACAACTGGCTTTAAACAGTGTGACAAATGTGGCAGCAAGATGCCCAACTCTGATTGGAATCTTTCCTGCATGTAATGTTTAGGAGTGCCACATTTGCAGGTCCAACCTCCATGTGAACTCTGTAAGGGCTTTAAGCTAATTTTAAAGGGTTTATTAAAAACCCCTTTTTCGAAGGCTTTTATCTGAGGTGGAGGTGTCAAAACCTCCTAGGAAAGAAACAAGGAAGAGGAGCCACTTAGTCCCTGCGTCTCCTCATTCACATAAACCAAAAACGTCTAAAGGGCAGGTTCATACTGAACTGAAGACTAAGCAACCTAAATTGGCACCATCTGTCTCAGCATCGGAGCCTAAGACCCCCTCCACGGTGCCATCCTTGACTACAGAACAGACTGTGACGACAGTTGCTGTGGTACCGACTCCTTCCACAGTACCACAGACCCTCTCGACACCAACAGTAGCTTCTGCTTTGAAATTGGTCATTCCCCCTCCATCACAGCCTTCTGGTCATTCATCTACGTGCCGAAGGTCGAAACACTAGCCAGGTCTCTATATTCCCTGTCCATTAACCCCTTTGTTGGACAGCAGCTCAGTCCATTTATTGACCGGCCAGAATCTGCATCAGGGATGTCCATATGTTCCACCAGGAGCCTTTCGGAACTTGATGTAGTGAGACTTTTGTGGATCAGTTCCTAGTGGCCAGAGGCAATCCAACCCCATCTAGGACCTTCTTCCACCCCGGAGCCAAGGTTTTTTCTCCACAGACTCCAACTTATCTTCTTGGTTCAACCTCTTCACAGGATTTGGAGCCCTCTATGCCAATGCCCCTCCTGGTGCCAGCTTCTTCAGTACTGTTGGTGGATCTCACAGTGGTTATGGAACCTACTCTGTGGACCTTGACTCAGTCGGAGTTGACCCACCCACGGGACCATGACTTTTCTGTCTGCACCAGGATCCCTAGCATGGCACCGATTTCTTTTCTAAGGCCCTGTCTATGGTTCTAGTTGCTTTGACAGCTTTGAGTCCTCCTGCGGCTCCTTCTCTGGAGGTGGGCTCTTTGGAGCTGGGTGTGACCCTGGTTCTGAGGTTGTCTTTCTCAGTTCTGGGCTCCCATCCCTCTTTGGGCGGGCCTGCCTTCCAGATTATGGAGAGAACGCTTGCCTCAGCAGGCTCACAGTTGGCATCCTCGGCGCTGGAATGTTATATATATGTGTCCTCTGGATTGCAGCTGTCACAGTCTACTACACAGGGCAACGGACATGGGAGCAGCAAGATACCCTACCTCAGGGTACCTTCTCTTCAGAGTCCTTTTCAGATCTTCTGCCTGATGAGCCACCCTGTAAGAGATCATGCAAGAGGAAGCACATTGATTCACCTAAGGAATCTCTCACTGAAGATATGGATTATGATGAAGGGGAAGGGTTCCCATGGTCGCCCCCTGAAGATGTCTCCTTTGGAGACATACTATAGATCTTAAAACAAAAGGGTGACTGGAAGCCCACCAACCCTTCCTCAGAAGAATCTGTATTCTTGCAAGCTTTCTGTGCCCGACCCTCTACTTCCTGGGTGACCCCACCTGCAGATGAGTTAGTCAAAGTCATTGTGCAGCATGCTTGAAAGGCCCCTGACACTGTTGAGCCAATTCCCAGGAAACCTGACAAAGTACCCCCCCCCCCCCCCGGGATCAACCCCACTGGTCCAAGGGTTTGGAAGTAGACGCTATGGTGGTGGCAGCGGCCACGAAGAAAGAACTCGCAGAGGAGAGTCCTATTGTCCATCCTCCAAACCGAGAGTCTCGGATGTTGGACAGATGATGTAAGTGGGTTTATGCTTCAACGATCTTTACCATACGGTCTTTGAATTATTTGGCACATTTTACCCTTCTTCAAAGGGACCTGATCACAGAACTCTCAGGAACTTTAGCAGGAGCAGTGTCTGATGAGGTATGCTACAAGGTTGCCTCCCAGCTTTCCATCCTAGAGTCCAGTTGATTGCACATACAACCGAAGGGCCGTCCAGAGCAGCGGGTGCAAGTGTTGTTATGAAATGTCATGCTTGGATGCGCTTGTTTGACTTTGTGAACCCCTTCAAGTCTTCCTTTGTCAGTGCTCCTGTTGATGCTTCTCCCTGTTTGGCCCAAAAGTTAAAGACACATTAGCTAGGTGTGTGGGCGTACGTTTTTCCACTCCTCAATGATCCTATACCAGGAATCAGAGAAGTGGAAAGATGTGGTTCAGGAAGTCCCAAGGGCCTTTTTGTGACACATGTGGCGAGTCCCCCCCCCCTGGGTAGAGGGGGGAACTCATCAGGAACACACCCCTCCCGTGGCAGCGGGGGCCCGCGTAATCAGGGCTCCAGGGATTCCTTCTCTGGGCAGCCCTATCACCTCTCCTGATGAGCGGCCCAAGAGGGCGATTATCTGTGCACTGCATAGCTTGGCACTCAATAACATCATATTCCTGGGTGCAGACAATAACTACCAGAGGTTACCACATACCCTTCGATTTTTATCCAAGGCCGCAAAGGCAAATCCCCAATGTTCCACCCAGTCAGTGGGATGCAGCATCACAAGAAATTCGAAAGCTGCTCGAAAAAAGAGTAATCTAAACAGTCCCACCATATCAAGTAGGATCCAGATTTTACTCAAGGTTCTTTTTAGTGCCACAAAAGACAGGGGATTGGAGGCCAGTTTTAGTCCTCAGTATCTTAAACAAGTTCATCAGACAGACAAAATTCTGAATGGTCTCTGTTGAGTCTATTCTTCCATTTCTGGAAAAAGACAATCGGATGTGCTCGATAGATCTTCAGGATGCGTATTACCAGATAAAAATGGATAAACGCTCCAAGATATCTCTGTTTCCAGCTGGGAGCCAATCATTACCAATTTTGAGCACTGCCCTTTGGTCTCTCTACAGCCCCAAGAATGCTCACCAAATGTATGTCAGTGGTAACAGCTCAATTGAGACTGCAAGGATTCTGGGTGTTTCTATATTTAGACAATTGGCTTTTTACTGCCCTCACCAAGCATCGACTGCTTCCCGCCTTGCACTACACCCTACAACCGGCAGGGCTCTTAGTTATCTCAGTAAACAATGAGAAGTCACAGCTGGTACTCACTCAAAGCTTAGAATTCATTGGGGCAACATTCGACAGGAGAGCCTGTCTAGTCGCTCTTCCTCATCACAGGTTACAAAGGCTAAGGTCTCAGCTGCAAGCGATACTCTCTCAGGACAGTGTTCCAGCTTGCTTAGTCCTTCAACTACTAGGGCCAATGGCAGCGACAATTACCCTATTTTCCCCTGGCGAGACTGCACATGTGGCTGCTACAATGGCTCTTAGCTTCATAGTGATCTCTATTAACACACCCAGTCCGCATAACAATCCGTTGCAAGCAGGATCTGAATTGGTGGATGAAGTCAGAAGAGGAGTTATGGAGTCGTCCCTTTTCACCCCAAGGCCATAGTGACTACGGACGCATCCCTGATGGGGGGGGGGGCATTTTCTGGGAAAGACAGTCCAAGGCACTTGATCCCCCTTAAACACCAGTTTGCACATCAGCGTCCTAGAACTGAGAGTGGTGCTTCTGGCGTTGCAAGCATTCCAATCTGCCCTTCCATCTGGGATAATTGCTATCCAGTCAGACAACATGTCGGTCGTCTGGTGTATCAACAAACAGGAAGGAACCAGGTCCTACCCAATGTCCTTCTAGTCCTATGTTGCAGTATTCTTAGTGTGGGATTCCCGCCTCAGGTGACCCGAACATCAGGTCCTATACAAAAGCTTATGCCTGGTTGCTGTAGGTCCATGGGATGTCACATGTAGGGCCATAAACCAGGGACCTTAAATGTGACATCTGCACGCACAGACCTCAGAACTTTTCAGCCGCAGATGACGTCACATTGATCACTTCATTCCTACACTCAAAGACATCTAAAAGGCTAAGTACCCCATTGGGGAAATTTTCCATTTCTATTGCTTGAGCTTGGTTAGCTATATTTATCGTTAGCCAATGTCAGCTAAGAAGGGTAAATGTCATTGCGGGCATCAGATACCGCATAAAGATACACACGACCATTGCGTCTTTTGTCTAGGGAAAGAACATGACCTTACTGCTTGTTCCGTTTGCCAATCTTTTGTTCCAAAAACCCTTTGTAGCCATCTGGCCTCCCTCAACTTATATTTAGAGAACCAACGACTCAAAAAACTTGTGCTCAGGATGGATCCCGAATCAGCCATTCTGATTGAACCATCACGGAAAAAGGCCAAGGTTTCCAGGCCTACTGCCATTGCCTCTCCATCAGACTCCAGCCAGCCTCCGATCTAGGGGTTGATGGACGTCTGATTGAACCGTCTACTTCAATGGCTCCCACCGAGGAAGTAACAGCCTGCGCGTCCTCAGAGACAGCACAGACTTCGGTCCCTACCGATGTCAAGGGGGAACCAGAAACAGTTGGACGGCCAACTGGGATGCCATTACCTGAAGCCCAGGCCCCAGAACCTAGACCTTCTCCCAGATCTACACCTTCTAAGTGAAAACAAAAAAAAATCAAACACCTGAATCCTACCCCTGAAGGAGTTCCAGACTGGCAATCATTTACTAACTCCTTGATGCAGGCTTTTATGCCTCTTAGGCCCACAACCTCTTCCCCCTCCTCTATTCCAGTGATAAGCCGTAGGACTACCTCTGCCACTTCTCTCCCCTTGCCTACTACCCAAGAAGGAGTGGAAGATTTAGAACCTTACTACTCATCTTCTGATTAGACTATTTCTTATGGCTCACAAATTGCCTCCCCTCTGGAATACTATTCCCTCCCCTTTGGAATACTATTCCCCAGATGAGGAATCCATTGAAGGGGACTCCCCACCAGAGGATATCACCTTTGAGGAAACAATTACTATGATGAAAGAATACTTCAAATGGGACATTTACCAGATAACTGACACTCAGAGGAGGTGCTTTGAACTCCTTCAAGTGGGATCACCTTCCCCGTCAGCCATCCCACCTGTCTTACCTGCCTATCTGGATGCTTTCACCTCTGCATCCAAGAGTCCAGACTCTCAACCACCTGCTCCTAAGAGACCGGACAGGTTCTACAAAGTGCCTGATGACCAAAAATTCTTAGTTAAGCCTCCCCTGGCAGATTCTGCAGTAACTGTCTCCCATGACAAGCAATCTAGGCTGATTCCTTCAGCATCTCTTCTGCCCACTGATAAGGATATTAAATGCATGGACAAGATTGAGAAATAAATGTACACCTCCTCCACCCTGGCCTTCTAAGATATCGGTTACCTAACACGCATGATAAACTATGCCCTGGACCTAGTTTCACAAGCCTCCAATCTTTTGGCTGCCACCCCTGACTGTCCTACTAAAATTGAGATAGCATCTAAACTGTCCCTGGCTTCTCAGATAGCCAGACATTCCATAAGGTGCAGTTATGATGCTGCAGAGACTTCTGCTAGGCCTGCAGCTTGTGCTTCAGTTCAACACAGATACTCTTGGCTTTGCCTCCCACCACTTTCAGAGGATTTCAAATCTAAAATCATGGACGCCCCATTAGACCATAACCTCTTGTTTGGCAAACAACCTGCAGAATGTTTTAAAAACCTGCAGGAGAAAAGTAAGGAACTCCAGGACATCAAACACTTGCTTGTGTCTCCTATTCCTAAGTACTACAGGAATTATCCTGCACAGACTTCTTTTGTCAGGAGAACTCCTTCCTCTTGCACCCCCTCCTCTACCAGGCACAGGAGAGGATCCAGGAGGCAAACCTGCTCCAGACCAGTTACCTCACAACCTGCGCCAGGACAGCCTTTTCAGGATAGAAGTGCACCTAACAATGCATGACTACCTTGCCCATCTACCTTTGTCAGCCTGCCTCCCCACTGCCTCCCCTTTTGGAAAGCCATCACATCAGACCAGTGGGTACTGACTATCATTCAAAATGAATACTTCCTTTCTTGGAAGGAAAAACCCATCCCAAGACCCATTTCTTTTCCCCAAAAAAATCAAATCCACCTCTTTCCTTACATTCTACTAGACCTCCTAAGATTAGGAACTATAGAACCTGTCCCTCCAGGACAGGAAGGAAAAGGATTTTTACTCGAGACTAATTCTGGTCCCCCCAAAAAAATGGGCCTTGGAGACCAATAATAGATTTATCCTTCCTAAACCGATTCCTAAAAGTACCATCATCATTCAGGGTGCTATCCCTTCAAACACTCTCTTTAATCCCAGCCCAGGCCTACATGGCCACTCTAGATTTAAGGGAGGCTTATCTCCATATTCCCATAAAACCCTCCAACAGAAAATTCTTATGTTTTACTGGGCCCTGCTCTCATTTTCAGTTTACAGCCTTGTCCTTTGGTTTGTCTGCTGCACCCAGGGTATTCAGAAAATGCCTAGCTCCAGCAGTTGCTTACTGCAAGAACAAAGGTGTCCAAATCTATCCCTACCTAGACAAAATTCTCCTTCTAGCAAAAACAGAAGACCTCCTCCAAAATCATCTCAGGTTCGCATGTCCTTTCTACAAAACCTGGGTTTCACCCTCAGCTTAAACAAATCCTCCTTACTTCCACAGCAAGACAAAGTCTTTCTGGGCTGCAGGATCAGGACAGACCTGATGCAGGCTTTCCTTCCCCAGGACAAAGTACTGTCACTCTCCAGTTACTTCCAAAACCTTTTACTAGCTCCTCAGATATCTGCAAGACAATTCCTGTAACTCCTGGGGCTGATGGCAGCCACCATCCCTATGCTTCCCGTAGCAAGAATGCACATGTAAAAGTTCCAGTGGTACCTGAAAAATGTGTGGTCACAAAACCAACACTCCCTAGAGCAGTAAATTCCCTTTCTGCCCTACCTCAAAACAGAACTTAGGTGGTGGATTCAACAAATCCTTCACAACCCGGGACTACCACTTCAAATCCCCTCCCCAACCCAACTTATACATACAGACCTAGGATGGGGGCCCACCTGCAAAGGTTTCAAGGTACAGGAGGCATGGAGTCCTACCTTTTAAAAGCAAAAGCATATCAATGTAAGGGAAATGACTGCAGTCCTTTGGGCCCTGGAGGCTTTTCTTCCTATTCTCCAACAGGCCCCCCTTTAAGTATTCACAGACAACACCACACTAATGTGGCATCTCGACAAACAAGGAGGAACGAGAGCTTACCTCCTATGTAGGATAACTATACAAATTTGGGACCTCGCCTCCAGGCACAGCTTGACCCTGCAGGCCCCATACATCCCTTCTCAGGACAACAAACAAGCAGATATTCTCAGCAGAACACCCTGTCTACAGCACGAGTGGATGTTGAACAGGGAGACCTTTCTAGACATTGTCCACTGGTGGGGCACACCTCAAGTGGATCTATTTGCCTCTCTGCACCAAGGACCACTGTCCACTTGCCTGGAGGGTGGATGCCTTCAGCATTCCATGGAAGGGACTGTTTCTATACACTTTTCCACCCTTCCCACTAATCCAAAAGGTCCTGTTGAAAATGAGGAAGGACAAACCAAAATATCTTGCTGGTGATTCCCTACTGGCCAAGGCAACACTGGTTACCCCCACTTCTCTCATTAGCTAAGGGCAATCACCACAAGTTACCCCACAAGGTGGACATACTCGTACAACAAAAGGGAAGTCTAATTCACCCTTACAGACAGATGTTAGGCCTAACACTCTGGGTGATAAACTTCTAATCCCTTTCATACACCACTACTCAGAGGACGTGCTTACAGTCCTGAGGGAGGCCAGGAAACCTGCTGCAAAGAAATCATATTTATCAAAATGGGAGAGATTCTTCAAATGGTGTCAAAATAAGGACAAGAAACCCAGCCAGGCAGACCCATCCCTAGTCCTTGCCTATATGTGTGAACTCATTAAGGATGGCTTTTCCTACTCTTCAGTGAAAGTCCACCGTTCAGCCATTTCAGCCTGCCTACCTCTAGATCGCCCTTTGCTATCCAGGGTGGATGTAAAACTTTTCCGGAGAGGGGTCTTGCACATCAGACCACCTAGAAAATCAGTCCCACCACCCTGGGACCTAAACTTTGTTCTGGAAAAACTAACACTGACCCCATTTGAGCCAGCTAGCATGGCTAACCTCCAAATATGTACATGGCAGACTGCCCTGCTGGTGGCCATAACTTCCACCAGGAGAGTGTCACAGTTACAGGCTCTCATGGCATGCCTCCCCTACACCACATTCCACAAGGATAGGGTGACCATACTCACTAACCCTTCCTTCATGCCTAAAGTGGTCAATAAACTGTCCTTAAACCAATCCATTCACCTACCTACCTTCTTCCTCTCTCCGACTAACAATAGTGAGAGGATTCTCCATTCCCTGGATGTACACAGTCAACTTAGATTCTACCCAGACAAAACTAAGTCCTTCAGAAAATCTAACCAACTATTTGTTTCCTTCTATCCCAGGGCTCTGGGCAAGGCAGTCTCCAAATAAACAATTTCTTGTTGAATTAGAAAATCCATTTCCTTCTGCTACTCACACCATGGCAAGCACTTACCCCAGGGGGTGAGAGCTCACTCTACAAGAGACATGGCTACTTCCAAAGCCTTCCTCAAAGGGCTGGACACAGCATCCATTCTGGAAGCAGCCACCTGGTCCACAATTCACATCTTCACCAAACACTATAAATTGGACCATGTCTCCAGAGCCAGGGCAGGTTTTGCTAGAGCAATCCTGCAGGGCTTTCTGGAATTTTCCACTTCTACCTCCACCCTTCCTCTGTTTAAGCTGTGGTACTCTCCCACACTAAGAATACCGCAAGATAGGAATAGAAAGACATAGAATAGTTGTGTAAAATCTTACCATAACCATAGATGTCCTTCTCTTCCATGTTTCAGAATTCCTTCCCTCCCTCCAAACCCCTGTAGTTTCTTTGGCCTATGGGCTTATCTCTTGGGCACTAGGAAGCTCTACTCTTAGACCAAGAGCAGAGTAGCCAGCATATGATACTTGACACTTTTGGCTGACCTCACTTATTGCTCTCTTTGGGACTGTCTGACTGGCCTTCAGATTCTGAGGTCTGTGCATGCAGACGTCACATTTAAGGTCCCTGGTTTATGGCCCTACATGTGACGTCCCACACACCTACAGCAACCAGGCTTAAACTTTTGTATAGGAGCCGACATTTGGGTCTCCTGAGGCAGAGGGAATCCACATTAAGAATACTGCAACATGGAAGAGAAGAACATCTATGGTTATGGTAAGATTTTACACAACTATTCTTTATATTGGGAAGGCATGAGAGTATGGCAATGGGCGGTAGCCTCCAACTGCTTTCTGATAGCAACGTACATTCCTGGGAATTCCATTGTAATTGCGGACAAACTGAGCAGATGCATTCTCCTGCCTCACGAGTGGTCTCTCAATCCCTTGGTAATGACAAAGATTTTTCATCACTGGAGTCAGCCTTGCTGCCATCTATTTGCATCTAATATAGACTGGGAACACTACTCAAGCCCAAACACCCTAGCCCAAAAGTTCCTGGAATTCATAAACTCAAATGCCATGGAACAACTAGTCACAATCCCCACAAGAGGAGATAACATACTTGATCTCATCATCACGAACATGGGAGCACAATGTTCAACACCGGAAGTATACCCCTCACTGGTGAGATCAGATCACAAACTAATCTCGCTGGAGGTCCTCATCCCACCCCCACCTGAAATAAAAAAGACCACAGTAAAGAACTTCTCAAAAGCCGACTTCACACTTCTAAAGACTAGTGTGGTCTCCTTTAAGGCCCCGAGCAGTGGAAAACAGTACTCAAGCCGCTGAATCACTTACAAACACCTTCTACCAGCACCTGCAGGACTGCATGGATAAGGCAATCCCAAACAAAACTAAGACTCTTAGTACCAAAGGCAAGCGTCCAGTCTGGTGGACCCCAGCCATAAACAAACTCTACAATAAAAGGAGGAAGCTACTACAAGATAGAGCAAAATCCTTAAAAGGTAAGACACCCTTGATCACTATAAGTAAAAACTAAGAGCTCTCATAAAATCATCCAAAGCAAATTTGAGAGAAAAATAGCTAAAGACTCAAAAGACAATCATAAGGCCTTCTTTAGCTATGTTAGAAACCTAGGAGGAAACTCCCAGATATGCTCAGCACTAGTTCAAAATGATGTGAAGATTACTGATCCTACAGACATTGCCAACATACTGGCTGACAGGTTCAGTGCAAACTTCTCCCCTCCCCAAAGGAGAGATATCTATACCAAACGATTGCAGCCCCCAAACATCTCCAGCCCAAGTGAGAACTGCTCTCTCCAAAGCAAAAAACACAGCATCCATGGGACCTGATGGTGTCCCCGGCTGTGTGCTCCACGAACTCAATGAGGAATTAAACCTACAGCTAGGACAGCTGTTTAATCAAAGTCTTACCTCTGGATACGTGCCAGGAGTGGCGCACTGCAACTGTGGTCCCACTTCACAAAGGCGGTGCCTCCACCGACCCTGGAAATTACCGCCCATTTGCTTGACAAGCCTTATCTGCAAAGCCATGGAGAGGATCATAATGGACCTCATAAATAAAGACATAGGGAATTTGCAGACTTTGGATCCAACCCAGTTTGGCTTTGTCAAAGGCAGATCATGCCTTTTAAACTTGGTTGACTTCTTGAAACAGTCACCAAAGCCATTGACGAGGAAAGGCAGTCCATACAGCCTACCTCGATCTGGCTAAGGCCTTCGATACAATACCCACTCGGGTATCATTGAAAAACTCATCAGCTTAAATGTTAACCCATACATCACAAGATGGGTTGCAAACTGGCTGAGTGACAGAACCCACAGGGTCAGAGTTGCTGGCGCCATGTCAGACTCAAAACCTGTCACAAGTGGTGTCCCACAGGGCTCAGTCCTGGGCCCACTCTTGTTTGGCATCTACTTTTCGAGTACAAGCAAACACAGGAGGGTTATGGCTGACAAAGTTTGCAGATGACTGCAAACTGGGCCATAGTAGAAAACACATCTGACACAGATATCCTTCAGAAGGGTCTCACAGAAACGGATAACTGGTGCCAGAGCCACGCCTGAAGTTAAATGCCAAAAATGCATAGTCATACCCTTTGGGAAAAACAAGGTTACCCCTAGCTACCAAATAGGTGGCAATCCACTGAGCACAGAAGAAGTTATCAGGGACCTGGGGACCCAGGTTGATAGTAGTCTGTCATTCGACACCCATGTAGCTAAACTAGTTAGGAAGACCTTCTACATTGCCCACCTTATCATGAAGGGATTCTCATCTAGATCAAGGGAGGTCATAGTCTCCCTTTACTCATCACTCATCAGACCAATGATTGAGTACAATGCCCCATTCGGGATGTATCTGACCCGACACTTGCAGCAGCTGGAGAGGCCACAAACGTTCCTCACCAAAAGGATAAAGGGTCTCAAACATCTGTCCTATGCTGCCCGACTGAAAGAACTCCAGCTCTATTCAGTCGCTTACCGCTTGCTCAGAGGTGACCTTTGCCTAACATACAAGGCCATGTCAAACCCAGATTTGATGAATATGCTTCACCTCAAAAAATCTAGATCCATCAGAGCCACAAGGGCGGGAGACTTAAACCTCGACACGGCTATTAATAGGACGTGCTGGAGGGATAGATTCATCACCCAAAGACTCCCTATGCTGTGGAACAAAATCCTGGTACATGTGAGGCAGAACACCTCGCTGGCCTTGTTCAAGAGAAATCTTGACCAATGGATGGGAGATAGCAGATACACCCCAGGGATTACCTCAGTGTCACTGCTCGACAGAGGCACAGCAAAATAATGGGTATAGTTCCCCATACTAAAGGGGTGGCGTAAGCCACAAAACGATGGGCTAGGCTTGTAAATGCCCTCGGGCAGATAGCCTAGTATGAACCTATGAACCTATGAACCTATCTCCCATGAACCACAAATGCAGCAGGTACTTTGCCCTAATCCCCCCTTAGTGGGGAGTCCCCAAGGGATACTCGTATACACCATTGGCCCCTGGGACTGCTTTATGCCTTTCCTTCTTTCCCTCTGATACCACAGTTTTTAAAGAAAGCGCAGTGGTTGAGAAGCAAAGTAATCCGCATTGCACCCTGTTGACCCCACCAAGTCTGGTTCCCCTTTCTTTAGCCTCACCTAGTTTACAGCCCGTGGATTCTGGACACAACTCTGGGACTGCTGTCTCATCCCCAGAGGTTGGTCCATCCCAACCTACCAAGTCTGAAGCTGATAGCTTGGTACCTCCACTTCTGGTAATTGCCAGGCAGAATAATCTATTTTCCCCAGTACAAAAGGTACTTCTGGCTTCCCATAAACCATCCACCAGGAAAATTTATCATAGTGAGTGGAACATTTGTAATCTGGTCTCAAGGAAAAAGAACTTGACCCCTTTTCAGCCCCGATTAATAAAGTGTTGGAATATTTGTCAACCTTACTCCATTCAGTAGCCTCAGCTTCTACTATCAGAGTCCATTTAGCAGCTGTCCCAAAGTTCCATAATGGCTTCGATGATTTTTCTTTAATAGCTTACTGTTTTCTGAAAAGCAAATAAATATAAAACTGAAAACGACCACCACGTAGTAATAAATAAAATCCAGTATTTATTATAAGCGCTTTCACGTGCAGCCCCAGCACGCTTCTTCAGATCTCAATGCATACAACAAAAATCAGTTCTTAAATACTTTACTTAATTAAAATCAGTTAATAAATTGAATAATTGAACAATCAAATATCAATGACTTCTTAAAAGTACTAGTTCTAAAATGATGTCATTAAAAGAGAAAATCGAAGTTAGCATCAAACACCTAATTGACTTCGTATAACATACTCTCTTTAACTTGTCAATAGATAAATATATATGAATTCATACTAGCATAAAATAATGACATCATCTTACCTATTATATATAGCATCTAAAATAAATAATATAACAAATATATTTAGATAAATACAAATATAAACAAAATGTATATATAATTCAACATATAACAAAATCTATAAGAAAAACCTTGAACCCATTGAACCTTGGAGTTTGACGTTAATCCTACAGACTTTGATTCACCGACCCTTTGAGCCAACAGCCACCTGTGATATAAAATTTTTGTCTGGGAAGACCTTATTCCTGGTAGCCATCACTTCAGCCAGGAGATTATCAGAATTATAGGCCTTGTGTGTAAAGTGCCCATACGTAATTTTTCACTGAGAGAGAATATCCCTTCGGACTAACCTCTCCTTTCTACCCAAAGTTGTATCAGATTCAAATATTAATCAGTCCATTGACCTGCCAGTTTTCTTCCCAAACTTTTCAAACAAAGGGGATTATTGTTTATATTTGTTTGATGTACATAAACAATTGCATTTTTACGTTGGACTAAATCATTCAGAAAATCAGACCAATTGTTCCTGTCTTTTTCAGGGCCTAAATTGGGCAAGTCGGTTTCCAAAGTCACTTTGGCAAAATAGTTGAGAGACTGCATCACCTTTGTTTATCAACAGAATCAAATGAGTTTATCAGTTAAAGTCAAGGCTCATTCCACCAGGTCAGTTTCCACCTCAGTAGCCTTCCATGCAAGAGCCTCCATGGATGACATTTGCACAGCAGCTACTTGGGCTACCCTCTCATACTTGTATCACTCATTACAAATTGGACATGGTCTCCAGGGTAGAGCATCCTTTGGCTCAGTGGTTTTCAGGAATATCCTTCCATAGAGCCTCCCAGGACATAAAGTAGGTAGGGACTCTGTCCCAGCTGTCATGAATGAATGAAGATTGACAACATCAGATAAAGAAGCTATGTTTTTACCATAACGTTCCATCTGTGTTGTTGCTCTTCATTCATTCTTGACATCCCACTCTCCTATCACCCTCCAAAGACTCTTGGAGGTTTGGAGCTCATCCTGGTTATGTGATAGGGCATTTTCTCAGACAAAGCCACTGCTTTATCGCTTTATTATTTTTACAGGCAAACTTGATCTGAAGGGAAGGAAAGAGAGGCACTGTGGGTAACCTTAGCTTGAGAGTTTCTGGCTGGTGCGAGCTTGTTATATTGGCCGAGTCGGTTCCGAGGACGGTACCGAAACCCAACTGTCAAGAATGAATGAAGATCAACAACACAGATGGAACATTATGGTAAGAACATAACTTCTTTTTTTTAAGATTCTATGCATTAGGAATGTGCGTTCATGTTATTATGTTAAACTTTGGTCTATCTGCTGCCTTTCTCCAGGTGCCTTGCTTCAGTGATTGCTCATTGTAGGCTTGAAGAGACATTTTCCCTTACCTGGATGATTTCCAGATCTCATCTTTTACCAGACAAAAACACTTTGACAACATTACACTTCCCATGAAATCTTCTCAACAAGCTAAGTTTCACAGTAAATGTAAAAGTCATCCCTAGTTCCTACTTACAGACTCTTTTTTGTGAAGCCTTCTGGACTCTGATGACAGGCTTTCTTCCTCGAGAAAAAATGCTATCTTACCATCAACACTTTCTCAGTCTTTGTCAACAAACAATGTACATTGCAAGAGAATTCCTGAGAGTTCTGGGATTCTTTCCCTTTGCAATCTTTATGGATCCTTTTGCCAGATTTTGCCTGAAGAAAATATAATGGTTCCATAAATCTGTTTGGGCCCAGCATTCTCATCCACTGTTCTTTCCAGTTCCTGTTCTCATTTTTGTGAAAAAATAATTCCTTTGGTAGACTAAGTCCTTTGCAATCCAGGACTTCCTTTCTTACCCCCCCCCCCCCACCCAACTCTTGGAAGTTGGTAGCCACATATGCATCAGACTTTGCTTGAGGTGCAGTTTTTCAAGGTGTGAAGGTACAAGGGTTCTGGGAACCACAGCTCATACACAAACACATGAATCTATATGATGGCCTTGTTAAATGTCCCGAGAGCCCTAAATCAGTGTTGGTATCCAGGGACCATTTTAGCAATCACAGATACGAAAACAGTGAGGACCAAAATCAAACCCTCTTGACCCATTAGCCATGATTGCCTGGTACACAGCAGTCCAGCACAACTTGACCCTGCAGGCAGTTTACATTTTGTCAGAGCAGAATCCAGTGACATATTGTTTGAGTAGATCCAGGCTAGACCATCATGAGTGGATGCTACACCCAGAGGTCTTCCTGAAAATAGTCCACAAATGGGAAGTTATCAAATATATTTGTTTCACTCCTGTGTAAGTAAACAGCTGAAACGGTTCTATTCCAGGACTCTTTGTAAAAAGGCTTGGAAGGCAGAAGTATTCTCAATCCCTGGATGGAGATGTTTCTTTATGCTGCCTCCCTTCCTGTAATTTTTAGGGTCCTTCTTTCACTAGACAATGTGGGACCTACCAAGTATGTTACTGATGACTCCCTTTTGGCCTGTACAGCACTGGTTCTTCCTTGTCATGTAACTGGCCAGGGTAGTTATCAAAAGCTTCAACGCAGACTGGACTAGCTGACACAGGACAACAGGTTCTTGAATCATTCCATCTCTCAAAATGTCAGTCTTGTTGTGTGGATGATATGCTTTGGATCCCTTTGAGGCTTCTTTTTTCTGTAGATGTATAACAGGTATTAAATGAGGCAAGAAAACCTGTCACCAGAAAATATTACATATCCAAACAGAAAACATGTTCTTTTTTGGTATTAAAATAGTTGACAAAACCCATCTCAAGCTGGGGTACCCCTGGTGCTTTAATATCTGTGTGAATAATGTGCACTTCAGTAAAGGCATGCCATTTCAGCATGTGTGGCATTGGATCCCCCCCACACACCTTTCTTTCTTAAGTAGAACAGTTTTTAAAGGGGGTTTTGCATATCAGACCACCAAAAAAAATTGGCTCATTTTTGAGACTTCAGTTTTGTTTTGGAGAAGTTAGTGCAAAATCCATTTGAACCTACAGCCGTAATGTGTAAGACTACCTTGCTAGTAGCTCTGACCTCTGCTTGATGGATATCTCAGTTGCAGGCCCTCATGTCCATCCAGCCTTTTTTGATATCTCATAAAGATGAGAGTTGGTTCTGAGTCTCACTCTACTTTACATCTAAAGTTTTCTCTGAATTTACTTTCAACCACATAATCCATCTTGTTGTTTTCTATCCTGGCCCTCAAAACAAGGGCAAATAAATATTCATTACAGTAGACTACCTCTTATCCAGCCTCCTTTTTCACCGGCCTTCAAATTTCTGCCATAGCTGTAGCAACAGACAGCAGAGAAGAACACACTTCAGCCTCCTCTGGGCACTTCAGAACATCTCTGCTCATCGTTTTAATCTTAAAATGTTAAAATATTGAAACAAAAATTGAACTTATACTGCAAGTTTGCTTTTGAACGATAAATGCTTTCTGATTTTCTGACCTATAAAAGTTAATCTGATATTGTTAATCCTCGTTCATTCCTTACGCATAGGTATCGGTTCTGACCTCGGAACCGAGCCAGCCATTTTCCAAGCTCGCGTCAGCTTCAAACTCTCGAGCTAATCTCTTACCCACAATCCCCCTCTCCCTGTTACCTCAGATTTCGTTTGCCGCATTGCCATTTGGTCGTGTCAAGCTACTTCTCTTGAGCTAAGTACAGTTTATTTGTTGCTTAATAGTCTTTCAGATTACTTTTCTGCCAGAAATGTTTATATTTCATTGTCTCTTACCCTATCGCATCTAGCGTACATAATTTCTTCAGGTTTTCCTGCTCTTTTCTTTACCACTTTTACCGCAAGGTATTCTCTCTTTACCATCGCTGGTAATCCTTCCCCTTTTTCTCATACCTCTTGTACCATTGCTGGTACCCTTTCTATTAATTAATTTGCTGTCATGGCAGATAAGAAAGGTAGTCCGGGTTTAAGCAGTGTTCTGATTGTGGAAACACACTACCTACTTCTGATGCACACTTTGTGTGTTTATTGTTTGGGGGCGTCCCACTTGTTTGTTGACCCACCCTGTACTATTTGTGAGAACTTTTTGAATAGAACCTTGTTGGAAAGGAAAAACAAGCTGTTACTGAAGGGACTTCTTAAATCTCTCTTTTCAGAGGCTATTTCTGGGTCGAAGGCCACAACCCCTCCTAGAGCCCATAAGAAAATCTTGGATGTTCCTACTAAGGCTAAATCTTTGCCTTCGTCCCCGACTGGGGACTCCTGCCAACCAAAAGGCTAAAGTTTCGGCTCCGGAGCTCACTCAGTCAGCCCCACTGCTTTTGGCACGTAGACCTTCGGCACTGAGGCCTTTGGCTCCATTAGTGATCTCGGCTCCATCTTCTCCTGCAGCCTTACTATATTGGCACCGAGGGGCTCCTCGGTTCAGACTATTATCACTGTATCGGCACCGATCGTTCAGTCGACGCAGACCTTGACCTTGTCGGCTCTGAGATCTTCCTCAGAACTGACGCCTTTATTGTTGAGTCCAGTTTTGTCGGTTCCAGCTTTGGTACCGACAACCACTTCGGCACCGATCCCTGTGTCGGTGCAGACCATGACCTCGGCACCGATGACTTCTTCGGTGCACTCGTAGTCCAGTCTCTCTTGGCACCGTTGTCCTCTGTGCGGATGAGTGAGATAGGCACCGTGTTTGCCTCTTCTGTGGATAGGCCTGTTTCTCCCTCAGTCTCCATGAGGTCCACTAGGAGCCTTTCCAAACATGATGTGTTGTGTCTTGTGGATCAGGTGCTCTTGGCCAGAGGTATTCCACCCCTCAGGAACTATCCTTCCTTGGGAGGTGATCACCCGTCTCCAAAGACCCCTTATTATTCTCCTCCTCCTTCATTGCCTTTGAAGTTCATGAATGTAGCACAGTCTTCCCCTTCTGCGGTCCCCTTTATGGATCTCACTAAGGAACCGCAGTTGCCTCCGTAACAGGAAAGTTTTGCTACGACCCAGGATGTCAGTTGTGACACGCATAGTTTGCTGCTCCACAGCCATCCAGGGACTCAGGGTTGGCAGGCTGAGCCACTTAGGGGAGGGGTGACCCCTGTCCTAGACATGCACTCCTCTTCAGGTGGACCAGCCTTCCAACTGATGGAGATGGCTTTCGCTGCTGCTGGCGATACTGAACTGTCTGTACCTCCGCCCTCCTCTGGTACACTGGTTTCACAGGTCGCACCTAGCGGACACCGGGTGCAATGTCCTCAGGACATATTCCCACAGGAATCCCCTTTTCCGCTGCCTTCTCCAGCTTCTCCCGCTGAGGAGGTCCACCAGAAATGTTTGTGTAAGAGGAAGCACATGAACTCCACAGAGGAGTCCCTCATTGAAGACACAGATTTCGATGAGGAGGAAGGATCCCCCCGATCACCCTCTGAGGTATTCTTTGGTGATATCCTCGAAATTCTGAAAGAGAGAGGTGACTGGCAGTCCTCTAATCCGACCTCTCAGGAATGTGTGTTCCTGCAGACCTTTCTTGCCTGGCCCCCTACCTCCTGGGTTACTCCACCTGCCGGTGAACTTGTCCGGCTCATCGTGCAGCATGCTTGGAAGGCTCCTGATACCGTTAAAGCTATTCCCCAGAGGCCAGATAAGATTTTGTCCCCTCCTGCTTCGGATCCCCATTGGTCCAAAGATCTTCCTGTGGATGCTTTGGTGGTGGCAGCCACAACAAAAAAGGATCTGGCAGAAGAAGAAAGCCAGACTGTCCATCCGCCTAACAAAGAGTCCCGGGCACTGGACAGGATAGGGATGCGCACCTTTGCTTCAGCGATCTTTACTATCAGGTCCCTGAATTATATGGCGCACTTTACCAGGCTTCAAAGGGATCTGATTTCTGAGCTCTCTGAAATCTTGGCTGGTGCCGTGTCTGATGAGGTTCGTGACAAAGTGGCCTCTCAGCTGGCCACCATTAAATCAATATCTAACTCCTCTATGCGACTGATATCTCACGCATCAGAAGGAGCAGCGGGTTTAGCTGCGGTCTTGAGACGACTCGCCTGGATGCTCTTGTGCAATTTCGCGAAACCCTTTAAGGCTTCCTTTCTTGATGCCCCCATTGAGGTCTCCTCTTTGTTTGGGCCCAAAGTTAAAAGCACATTGGCCAGATGTGAACAGGACAGGAAGACCCTTTCTGCTGTAGGTGTCCATTATTCTTTCCCTCAATGTGCTTTCTCCCGAAACCAAAAGAGTGGGAAGATATGGTTCAAGAAATCTCAGGGTCCTTTCCGTGACACACAGGCCGTGTTCTCCCCTAGAGGCAGAGGAGGAAACTCACAGGGAAGACGCTCCTTACGGGGCAGAGGGGATCCATGTAACCAGGGTTCCAGGAATTCTTTCCCTGGTCAATCCTACAAGTGCTGCTGAAGAGCGGCTCTACTCCTTTCCTCTGGAGGTGATTGGGGGACGTTTCTCCTTGTACCCTTCTGCCTGGATAACCATCACCACTGATTCTTGGGTACATAGGATTATAACCAGAGGTTATCATATCCCCTTTGATCTTTGCCTTGCCCCTTCCAAAAACCTTCCCGACGTTCCACCCAGTCAAAGGGAAAAAGCAGCACTAGAGATAGAAAAGCTGCTAAGAAAGATAGTCATCCAAATAGTCCCTCCAGACCAGATAGGATCCGGATTCTACTCGACTATTTTTGGTGCCAAAGAAAACCAGGGACTGGAGACCAATTTTGGATCGCAGTGTATTGACCAGGTTTGTGAGAGTACAAAAATTCCGAATGGTCACAATACAGTCTATCCTCCCACTTTTGGAAAAAGATGATTGGATGTGCTCAATAGATCTTCAAGATGCGTACTACCACATAAAAGTGGACAGGCCATCAAGAAGATTTCTGCGCTTCCGTGTGGGAGATAGTCACTACCAGTTCAGAGTACTGCCCTTCGGACTCTATACAGCCCCCAGAGTGTTCACAAAGTGCATGGCAGTTGGCACAGCTCACTTGCGACTTCAAGGATTCCAGGTGTTTCCATACCTAGACGACTGGCTCATTTCCACCCCCACCAGACATCTACTGGAAAAAGTCCTGGCATACTCTTTCCTCGCTGCTCAAAGGCTAGGCATAACCATAAACTGGCAAAAATCCAATCTCACCCCATCTCAGTCGACAGAATTCATAGGGGTTATCTTGAACACAAAAAACTGCAGAGCTGCTATTCCAGAGCACAGAATTCTAAGGATAAAGCAACAACTGATTCCAATCCTTTCAAGGGAAAAATCCATGGCTTACTCGGTTCTACAGCTGTTGGGGTCCATGGCAGCCTCCATCACCATTGTTCCCCTGGCCAGGTTTCACATGAGGCTTCTACAATGGCTACTGCTTACTCAATGGTATCCTTTTCAGCATCCTCTTTCAGCCATGATTCGAGTAACCCACAGGTGCAAACAGGATTTAAATTGGTGGATGACACACAACCTGTCACAATGGTTTCTCCCTTTCTCCCCCCAGCAACCCAAGGCCACAGTGACCACAGACGCCTCCTTGATGGGGTGGGGGGTGGGGGCTATGTCAGGGACAGACAGTCTAAGGCACTTGGTCCAAACTGGAAAGCCCATCTGCATATAAACGTTCTAGAGCTGAGGGCGGTGCTTCTGGCATTGCAAGCATTCCACCCCCTGCTGCAGTCTGGGACAGTTGAGATTCAATCAGACAACATGGCGGTGGTCTGGTACATCAACAAGCAAGGTGGAACCAAATCCTATCCCCTTTGTCGATAGGCCATGAGAATATGGCAATGGGCGATGGCTACCAACCATTTTCTTCTAGCAACGCACATTCCCGGGAGTTCCAACGTGATAGCAGACAGACTCAGCAGGTGCATTCTTCAACCTCACGAGTGGTCCCTAAATCCCTTGATAGCGGCAGAGATCTTCCACCGCTGAGGCCATCCTTGCTGCGACCTCTTTGCATCCCCGACCAGCTACAAATGCAGCAACTACTTTGTCCTGATTCCCCCTCTGGGACAGTCACCCAGGGACGCTGTAGTCCACGATTGGCCCTCGGGTCTCCTTTATGCATTTCCACCCTTTCCCCTCATTCCCAAGTTTCTGAAGAAAGCCTGTCGGTTGAAGAGCAAGGTGATCCTCATAGCACCATATTGGCCTCAACAGATTTGGTTCCCCTTCCTTTGGCCTCATCTACTAGATTGACCATGGATTCTCCATCCAACCCCAGAGTTGATCTCACATCCACAGAACCTGATTCATCCCAACTTGAACAGCCTGAAGCTCACGGCTTGGTTACTCCAATTGCCATGATTGCCAGGCAGAATGATCTTTCATTACAAGTACATGATATTCTCATTGCTTCTCATAAGTCTTCCACTAGAATTACTTATCTGAGCAAGTGGAAAAGATTTACCTGTTGGCTGAAAGATAAACAAGTAGATCCCTTCTCAGTACCAGTGTTGATAATACTAGACTGTCTGGCCGACCTCTTTCAATCGGGTCTATCGGCCTCTACTGTTAGAGTTCATTGGCTGCAATTTCTAATTTTCATGAGGGTGTCCAAGATTCCTCTCTTATGTCCCACAAGTTGTGTAAGACCTTCATAAAAGGTGTGAATCATCTGAAGCCGCCTTTTAGAGAACCTGTTCAACTGTGGGATTTATCATTAGTTCTACAAGCTCTGACAATGCCACCTTTTGAACCTGCCTCTTTTTGCGACCTCAAGTATTTGTCATGGAAAACCTTGTTTTTGGTCGCCATTACTTCTGCCAGACATATTTCTGAGCTTCATGCTCTATGTGTCTAGAGTCCTTACCTGATTTTTCATAGAGATAGTGTCTCTGAGAACTAATCCATCTTTTCTGCCTAAAGTGATCTCTGAAATGTCCATTAATCAAGCCATTGAATTGCCAGTTTTCTTTCCCAATCATTCTAGCAGAGGAGAGTATTGCCTACATACCCTAGATATCCACAGGCAAATTCGTTTTTACTTTAACAGGACTAGGCCCTTTCGTAAATCTGACCAGTTATTTTTGGCTTTTTTCTGGACCTAGATTAGGATCTGCTGTTGCTAAGGTCACATTAGCTAGATGGTTGAAGGACTGTGTGACCTTCATTTATACACCACGTAATATCTCGTTGCCTACTACCATGAAAGCTCATTCAACAAGGTCGGTGGCAGCTTCTGCTGCCTTCCATGCCACAGCTTCTTTACATGACATCTGTGCAGCTGCAACTTAGGCTACGCCTCATACCTTCATCAGTTATTACAAATTGGATTTGGCCTCCAGGGGTAGAGCAACTTTCGGTTCTATGGTGCTCAGGAATTTCCTTCCATGAGAGCCTCCCAGGAATAGAGGTAGCTGGAGAACTCTGTCCCATGTGTAAGGAATGAACGAGGATTAACAATATCAGATAAAAAAGTTATGTCTTACCATAACGTTCCATCTGTATTGTTGATCCTCGTTCAGTCATTACAACCCTCCCTCCTACCCCCTCCTGTGGTTTCTAGTGGATCTCACCATCCAGTTCTCTTAGGTTATTTGACCAGAGGTAGCCCCTACCTTTTTTTGACTTGCAAACTCAATCTGAGGTAACAAGGAGAGGGAGATTGTGGGTAAGAGTTTAGCTTGAGAGTTTGAAGCTGACGCGAGCTTGGAAAATGGCCGGCTCGGTTCCGAAGTTGGAACCGATACCCATGCGTAATGACTGAACAAGGATCAACAATACAGATGGAACGTTATGGTAAGACATAACTTCTTTTTTTGTATGCTTTTTCTGATTAAACAGCCATTCATTTATCCAGCCTAAGGTCCAGTCCCAGTGAGGCCAGATAAGAGGGAGTCTACTGTATTTGGATATCCACAGACAGCTAAGATATTATTTGGATAGAACTAAAGATTTCAGGTAATTAAATAACTTCTCTCTTTGCTGTTATGACCGGACTTTCCTCAGCAAGAATGCTTTGAGTGTTGGTGCATCAATACATCCTTGTAATATTCGCATATCCTCTCATACTAAGGGTGGATGTACAATGTGCAAGGAAGGAGCCTGAAGCTTTGTAAACTGGTGAGACATACCATAAATCTTGGTAGGTTATGTCCAGTACTGTAATGGCAACTGCAACAGTGATCTCCACGTTTGCTAATGGGGGAAAAGTTAGAAACTTTGCAGATGCAAGAACCCAGTACAGTTTTCCAAATAAAAGTATTTGCTAATGGGGGGAAAAAAACCCACTGTAGTAAGTCTGTAAGTACATGAAGGTGCCCCATGTAGATTTCTCTCAGAACACACTGATTAGACCTGTCAAGATTAATTGCTTGCACCTATTTGCTCCCTGTCTTAAACTAAAGCCATTTTCTTATGTGAAAAAACTGCTAGTAACTTGCAGATGCAAGAAGGATACTTTATAGATTTGTGTCAGAATAAACAGGTGAGACCTGTCATGATTAATTGCTTGCATATGTTTGCTACTTGTCTCCAGCTAACAGTATGTTCTATGGAAAAGCAAACCAGTAATAACAAATACAAGCAAAAAAAAAAAAAAACGTTTGCAAGTTTTTCATCATTTTGTCTTGTTTTTCAAACATTGTCTTAAAAACAGTTATAAACTAAAGAGATTATTCTAGATATCCACGTCTTTAAAAGCAGGAAAATTATCTTTTAATTCAGCAGGTAAGTGAGCAGTGCACTTTTATATCCCCGAGCAGCCCAAGATTACATTTAATTTCTTTTCAACCTTTCTTATCTTGCTGCAGTGTAGTCTAGATACATTATATTTAAGAAAAAGTAATTAATTAAACAGTAGCATATACAACAGTCACTGATGAAACTTACCCTACCTCACCTTTAAAATGCCTTTTTCTTACACAATTTTGTATACGAGTGTCGAATGTAAGATTATCAACTACTATCACCCCTAATAGTTTGCTATGAGAAGTGACTTTAGTGGTTGTATTATCAAGAGAGAGGACTTTAAATTTATTTTTTCATGAGAGAGGGATTTAGGGGATAAAAAGTAGTAGTAGTTTTTTTTTTGGGGGGGGGTTTCAGCATGAGTTGTGAGGTATGAAGCCAGTGTTTTAGCGACTGCTAAAGCTTCCTGAGTAGCTTTTTGGAGGTGCACCACTTTGTCAGATGTGAGTGGAATCATCTGCATATTGTATTAGGGTGGCTTGTTGTATGGAAGTATAGACAGTGTTGGTGAAAATGTTTAAGAGGAGAGGGCCGGCTTAGAGCCTTATGGTACACTGGTGTTGACTGGGAAGTAAGCAGAGAGCACAGAGTGCCATTTCACTGACTGATGCCTATTGGACAGGTAGCTTTTGAACTACAGGAGGGTGGGCTGAGCGACACCTCGTGAGGACATTTGTAAAATAAGTTTGCTGTGACATCCTGTGTTATAGGCTTATTGACAGTATCTGTATAGGTTAGAAGGGCAGTGCTAGTGCTATGGGAAGGAAGGAAGCCATGTTATGTAAGGGATAGGAGTTCTTCCTGCAGGAGATAGTCTAGCAGTTATTTTTCAATACATTGTTTAAGTATTTTGGTGTGGGGAGATAAGATTGCACTAGGTCTAAAACGTCTGTTGAATGTCCTGCTTTGTGCAGAGGGATAATGTGTGACATTTTCCAGAGAGAGGGAACATGGGATTGCTGGATTGACCTATTTGTAAGGATTGAGACAGGATAGGTAATGCTATTGGCTGCTATTTTTAGGTACTCACTTAGAAGGTCATCAGCTGAAGAAGAGCATGGTTTAAATGTGTTTTAAGAATAGTTTTATATAGGATGTAGGCAGAAGTTTGAAGATGAAAGTGGATGTGGTGATATGTGGCTGTTGGGCAGGGCTGAGATTAGATGTTGATGAAACATTGGTTAGAGTTGCTGTACTATCTATAAAATAGAGTTTAACTGTTTTGCAGTTTTGAGTGGTGAGTTATCGGGAGAGGGATTTGGGTTGAATTTTTGGCCAGGATATAATATTTCTTTAATGGATGTCCAACATTTTTTGGGGTTGTGTTTAGTATTATTTTGAAAGTTATTATAGTATTGTTTTTTTTTTGTCTTCAGTTATTTGCTTTTTAGTACAATTGTGTAGCATTCTGAAGTTTTCAAGATATTGAGGTGTTTTTATATGTTTTACCATTCTTTCCATGCTTTTTTCTGTCCTGCCTTAGCATTTTACTCTTTTATGGATAGCCAAATTACCTTATTTGTTTTCAGTCTCTTCCTTCTAGGAGGTGCAAGACTGTTTAGTATATTTAGAAAAGTTGTCTTGAATTAAATTACAGCATTGTCTGTGGAGAGGATTTTTAGGAAGTTCCAGTTAATAGATGATAGTGTAGTTCATAGGTTGGTACTAGGCTATCAGCCAATACAAGCCTAGCCTAGCCATAACAATTCCCTGGCTATTTCTTCCCACACTATTTACTTCCCTGGACTCCTGTCTAATAGGGGGACTGACGTGATCCCCGGGGTGAATTTCCTTTCTCCCATCCAATCATCAAGATTCCTTTTGAAGAGTGCCAAAGAGGCACTCTGCTTGACGTGTATGGGCAATCTATTCCAGAGTCTGGGGAGTCTCTGGGTCAGGAACCTATTCCTCCAGCATGTTTTGTTTATTGTGATGACAAGGTTTAGATCCCTGGAGCGTGTGGTTGTGAGGGATTGGGAATTCTTTAAGTGTTGCATGTCCAAAAGCTCTGGGTTTGACATGGCCTTGTATGTTAAGCAGAGATCGCCTCTGAGTAGACGATATGCGACAGAGTATAGCTGGAGTTTTTTTAAGGCGGTCAGCATAGGGCATCTGCTTTAGGCCTGTGATTCTTTTAGTGAGGTATTTCTGCGGCCTTTCCAGTTGTTGCAGATGTCTTGAGAGGTACATACCAAATGGGGCATTGTATTCTATAATGGGTCTAATGAGGGATGAGTACAATGGGACAATGACCTCCTTTTTTCTGGATTAAAAGCCCTTAGTGATGAGGTGTGCCACATAGAAGGATTCCCTGACTGTTGTGGCGATGTGGTTATCGAAGGTGAGACCACTGTCCACCTGTGTCCCTAAGTCTCTTATCACACTTTCGGTGTTTAGTGTACTGCCACCTATATGGTAATTCACGGATACATGTTTTTTCCCAAAGGGGATAACTATACATTTCGTGGCATTGAGCTTGAGCACATGGCTCTGGCAGCAAGTATCTGTTTCTGTAAGGCCCTTTTGTAGAGTATTCACATCATTTGGGGATTCAATAATGGCTCCCAGTTTGCAGTCATCTGCGAACTTTGTTAGCCAGAGTCCCTTAGTGTTGGCCTGTACTTCAGAGAAGTAGATGCCAAACAAAGCGGTCCCAGGACTGAACCCTGAGGTACTCCACTTGTCACTTGTCTGGAGCTGGATTTGGAGCCGGCGACTTTTACAGTGTGGGTTCTATCAGTAAGCCAGTTAGCAACCCATTGGGTGACGTAGGGATTAATGCCCAGCTTAGTAAGTTTATCTATGATTCCAGAGTGGGGGATGGTGTCAAAGGCATTGGCAAGGTCTAGATAGACTGTGTGGACCACCTTACCCTTGTCCATGGCTCTGGAGACTGATTTAAGAAGTCAATCAAGTTCAGGAGACAAGATCGGCCCTTCACAAACCCAAACTGTGTGGGGTCCAGTGTTTGAAGGTTGCCAATGTCTTTGTTTATAAGTTCCATGATAATACGCTCCATGGCCTTGCAGATAAGGCTTGTCAGACTGATGGGACGGTAGTTTCCGGGATCCAAGGTGGATCCCCCCGTGTGGAGTGGGATAACTGTAATGAGCGTTTCTGGGTTATACTTGGAAAAGTTATGCGTTGTTTTCTAAATATGCTGTTTAACTGATTCTCAGCTTGGCTTGGGAGTGCCTTCTGTTCTGTGTGGAGTCTGCATGTCCTCCCCGCAGTTAGGTAGCGTTCGAAAGACATGCATGCGTAAATGGGCGTGCCTTTGTTGAAGGTTGGGCGTCAAGCTGGTACCTCGGCATTTCGTAAAAATCTACTGCCGATCATTAGCGGACCGGAGTTCCACTGTGGCGACCCCTTACCGGGAAAAAGCTGAAAGACAAACAACTGTTTAACTGGATGTGTGAGACATCTAGTCATATAGATTGGGAGATGATCACTGAGAGAGTCTGGCATTGTACCTGTGGTGGAGTATTTGCTAGGGCCTGATACTAGGATCCAGGTTAATAGAGAATTGGATGTTTTGCTATAATGTGCGGGACTGTTAATTTGTTATGTGAAACCATATAAGTTCATACTAGATATAGGGTAGTTAAAGTTTATATCCAAGCAATTGACATTCAACATTAACTAGTAATATTTGTTCTTCTGGAAATGTTAAGAATATCCAATGAGGATATTTTCAGTATAGCTGTATTGTCACCAGGAGGGATGTAAGGACAGTAATGCATATTTGTTTATAATTGTTTATTTTGAGGAAAGCAATAAGAAGTTCTGCTGAACTGAATTTTGGCATTAGTTTGCTGTAAGGAGAAATGTGGTAGGTACTGGGAAATATTAAAGCAATACCACCACCTTTCCTCTTTATACGGTAATTACGGATAATACTGTTATAGTCAGGCGGTATAACTTCAGAATCTTTTATGCTGAGTTTAAGACAAGTGTCAGTTACAGCGAGAATATCAGGCTTATATTGTGTAATCCAGGCATGTAGTTCAGCAGTTTTATTTCTTATACTCCTAACATTTATTGCAACAAAAATTAGATCACCAGACTGGCTGTTGTTGGGATACAGAAGTATGTGGAACAGAATTATCTTTGTGTTCATTGTGATAGGTAGAATTAGGGTGACTATCTCCTGTTAGAAGGATTTTAGTATATTGGGAAATAATGCATATTTGTTTTTTGGAAAGGATTCTTGCCCTTAATTTTGTTTTGGCTTGCATTGAGTTACAATTAATTAGCTTATATTTGGAGTAAAGGTAAGATGCAATATTAAATAGGTTTGGTGCAATGTTTGGAGAGTGTAAAGAAGTATGGTTAGGTGGTTGCGGCATAGTCTGAGAGATATTGCCTTATATTATTGAGTCATGGCAGGATGGCAGATGGCACAATAGGAGGAGAAGACTAGAGGATAAGCTGAAGAGTAGCATAATTAAGTACAGGAATCTGTATTTTATAAATGGCAGGTATTGGCGAAGTAGCAATAAAGAAGGAAAGAGATTGTTGCAAGACACTAGGAGATTCAGTGATAGTGGATTATGAAAGGTGGAAGAGGATAGATAAGGAGAGGAGTATTTTCTATAAAAGATGAATAGTAGGTTGTCCTGGTATCTTCCCTGGTATGTAAGAGGTTATTAAAAGCTCAAGTATAATGATGGAGGCAAAATAAGAAAACTGAGGGTTTATTTGGGGAAAAAAAGTGATACAATGTGGAATAGATAGGTACTATTAGGGAAGGTGTGATTATAAATAGATGTAGTGCAAAACAGTGTAGGAGGGAGAATGGGTTGGGAATGGAGCTAAAAATTAAAGGAGATAAGGAAGTAGAAAAGATGAAACATAAGTGTATGTATGGAAACTGTAAGGGCTTTGGAATAAGAGTCACAAGTGAAATGTGTATGTAGGAAGTATAATGTTAGAGTAAAATGGGTGGGTGGGAATTGGGGGTAGGGGAGTGATGCAAATCCAAGCTTAGCGGTAGGCTTTCCACCCTCAGGTCAATTTATAACTGAGAGCATTCACTTTATAGCCGGAACAAAGCAATTAACAAAGAGATGCAAGTAAAACAGGTTTTCTTTCATTTCCTGAGACTAAATACCTGGCATATGCAGTATAGTCTGCTGGTCAAGCAAAAGGAAACAGTGGTCAACTTAGTTAGGGGTCCTGTTATTTCACAGACAGGTATGTATTTAACTGATTAAAGTTAATACACAGCAAGGTTTTTCATGATAAATATGCTTACATGAAACAATGACAAAAGTCTCAGTAAACTGGTAGGTGTAGGGCCTTGTGACAGAGCTCCTGCTGTTTTGAGGTCAGATGTAGTGACCACAGACTCTGAAATGAAAGAAAGCAAAAATAAACTCTAATAAGCTGTAAAATTATATTGAGGTAATAAAGTTAGTACTTATTATACAAAAAAGAGATGGAGGAAGGACCACAGTAAGTCTAGTCTTTAACTGAATTTTTCCCAAACTGGTAACTTTTACTGGCATTTTTAACCATTTCTTAATTGACACACTGCAGTCTGCTGCTCAGTGTGTAGTTGTCCAGGAAGTCCATCATGGTGTTAAGCTTGACGGCAGACTGAGACTCAAGGACTAAGTGCCAGCTTCTTTAAAGCCTTGCTTCCATTTATGGAATATTTCCAAGATCAGTCATCCTTCTGCAAATTTATGTGGTTATTATTTGCCTCATGGTGCCTACTATAATTATATGAACCTAGGGCTTTCAGACTGCAAACTTGATGGCTTATATCTAGTACAAAACTCTACTGCCAATTTACTAATTGGTACTTTATATTGCTAGCATATTACAGCAGTTCTCTGGACCCTTCACTGGCTGCTCGATTGATTACATGTCATCTGTAAAGTTCTAGTTTCACCTTACCTTGCCATACATAACATAGCTCTCCCAACCTGTAAGAGTTGCTCAAACAGTATCATCCTACTCATGCCATCTGCTCTGCCATCCCAAGGACTGCTGTATTTTTGAGGGTGTGGCTTGAATCATGTGAGAGTCATTCCTTCATTTACCAAGCTCCGCATTTTTAATTTTGGGGAGGTGCTCTTCATTATAGTCTAGGACCTTGTCATGACCTCGTGAAGGGAAAACTGGCCCTTATGTCTGTGGATGTCCCCTATGAACCCTCCTCCTGCCCCCATTCTGTATTCTGTTAGTTTTGGCCTTGGGTGGCTTAGGAGGCCTCAGTACTTAGTAGATGTATGAGGTCCCTCAACAGCTTTCAGTTGAATTTGTTTTTTTAATGGAAGTAATTTTGCCTCAGAGATTATTTATTTATTTATTTACATTTGTTAACTGGGTAGTGTCCGACTGGAGAAGAAGCCCATTTTCAGCGGAGACCTGGGGAGAAATTCTCTGTAACAGTGCAGTTAGTTAATATTTAATAAATTTCAAGTTACATAATATAGGACAAGTACTGACAGTAATTAAAAGATGTAGGATGTAGTTACTTAAGGGAGCAGAAGTCATTAAGACACATATTAATAAAATTAGAGTACAAGCTCTAGCAGATAAATAGATATGTCCATCTGAATTAAAAGGGGTAGCAAGCACTAGTTGTGTAAGTGTGTAGAAAAAGTGAGAGAAAAATGTGAGAAAGAGGGAAGGGAATAATAGGGGAGAGAGAAAAAAGTAGTCAGGAACATTGCAGGGCCAGAGCCATTTACTATTGAGATAAACTCTTAGGCTTCTTTAAAATGAGGATATGTTGGGGTTGTTTTGGATATGCTGAGGAAGAGCATTCTAGTCTTTAGCTACTTTATGGGAATAGAGGGAGTCGCCATAATAGTTGTGAGACCTGGGTAGCTTTTAGCATTAGTCTGTCAGAAGATCTAAGAGATCTGGAGTTAGAGTTTGGTTGAATGAGGCTTGAGAGTGCAGGGCAATTGCTAGGGTTATGTATTACTTTGTGTGGAAAACTAAGTTGGTTTAGTTTTAACAAGTTTGGTAGTTCCAGCCAGTTAAGTAGGTGAAGAACAGAAAAATGATGAGTCTTATGTGGTTGATTAGTGGCAAACTTAGCTATTTTGTTATAGCAGGACTTTAGCTGATTAATGTCAGTCTTCCGTAGATTGGTGAATATTTTAGATACATTAATTCTGACTATTTTCTTTGTTATGCTGTTGCTTTGTACTTCTTGGCCATTTTATTCACTGCTAGACTTAGATCTTAAGCAGTATATGAAACTTGAACTTAGCTGTCAGGCATGTGCAGAGAGTTCTATGTTATCTGCTCGTGGAGTTGTATGTTATAAGTGTCCAAGTTAAGGTAACGGAAGTGGGATATCTAGAAGAGAAGATGTTCGGCATATTCATAGGTTCATAGGACATTTCTAGGCTAATGGCCCTAGGGCCTTTACAGGCTTAGCCATGTTATATCTGTGTTCCCTAACTGGCCTTGGTTAGATGGTCATTATTCTCAGAGTGAGTCTATGATCAGCACCAACTGCCCATGGTCATGAGGTACATAAGTGCCACCACCAGGGTGAATTTACGGTCTCCCATTCACCCTTGAACAGGGTTATTGAGGAGCTCTGCTTCACGTGAATTGCGAGTTTATTTCAGAGGAACAGCAGTCTCTGGGGGGATATATCTGTCACTCCAGCTTGTTCTGTTAATGTCACAGGCTAGATTGAGATCCCTGGAGTGATTGACTCTTAAGTCTAGGACATTTCAGCCCCTTGTTGGGGGTGCAGACTAGCTATTCCAGGGCATTTGTATTGACAAATTCCAGGAACCTTAGGGTGACCATGTTTATGCTCGTGTATGTTGCCCACAAAAGATTTCGCAGCACCTACCCCTTAAAGTGCAATGTAGTATCAGCGGTCCATTCACTTGGTGTTTGAGTGTAACCCACAGCCTTCTGAACCAAAGGCAAGTGTGCTGCCTGTTGTGCTATACTGATACTGTTAGTGACATTGATCACTGTTGCAGTAGCACAACAGGCAGCAAACTTGGCTTTGGTGTGCTGCCTGTTGTGATACTGATACTGTTAGTGACATTGATCACTGTTGCAGTAGCACAACAGGCAGCACACTTGGCTTTGGTGTGCTGCCTGTTGTGATACTGATACTGTTAGTGACATTGATCACTGTTGCAGTAGCACAACAGGCAGCACACTTGGTTTTGATGTGCTGCCTGCTGTGATACTGATACTGTTAGTGACATTGATCACTGTTGCAGTAGCACAACAGGCAACACACTTGCCTTTTGGTGTGCTGCCTGTTGTGCTACTGATACTGTTAGTGACATTGATCACTGTTGTAGTAGCTTTGGTTATATGGGTTATAGCCTGCTTAAGGGTATAATAGCCAACCAGCTTCCAAAGCTTCAGGGCACCTTCTACATACCTAAACTGTCAGGCATCTTGAGCTGATATGACTAAAAGACAAGTTTTATTGCAAAGCCCTTCAGACCTTTCATGCCATTGAAGAGTACACTCCTCTGAGGATTTCAAGGATCGATGGTCAGCTTGTGCTTTCCTTTGTAGGGCCGATAAGTTCCCTTTGGGGAAAATATTCCATTTTCTTTATCTTGTTGATGTTATTTTTAAAACTAGGAGTATGGTGTTTTAGCAGACTGTCTCAAGACTGTAACATACTTTTAAACGGAGATCTCATCTTTCTGTCAGATTAAAAGTGGTGTAAAGTAAGTAAAAACATTTTTTCTGTGTAGAAATTGTGTTTATTTTAGTTTTGTGGGTCTGGCATAGCATTCCAAAGTGAGTTTTATTGTGTTTTTGTATCAAAAAAGTAGCTTTATGGAATGGTACTATTTACTGGCAATGATGTTTGTCTTTGGGAAAGAGGCACTATTTTCCGTTTGACCATAGAACAGACTGCTGCTCCCATGTTCAGTCCTTCTTCCAGCCACAAAAAGAAAAAAAATAAGCAAACAGCCTTTGCCACCACAGCAGGCTATCAGTTTGCTTCAGTTGCAGATGAGTGACTCTGCTGTGGCACTTTGCTATACCTCAGACCACTAATATTTTACCCCAGAAATCCCTTTGCTGTAACACCTACAGCTACTATGGACCTGGGGGTTAGCCATGTCCTCTGCTGCTGTTGGCATCCTCTCAGTGAGCAAGGGAGAGCCTTCTTTTTCAGTTCCTGGAGAGGGAACAGGGAAGTTTTCCCTGTTGTGTCAGAATGCTGTGCCCATCCCTGTGGAAGCTGCTGCTGCTACCATTAGTAACATGGTTGGCTTCATTTTTAACTGTCAAAACGAAACAGAAAACCAAGCATGTATCTACTCCTCCTCAGTTTTCTCTAGGTAGAGGTAGTTTACTGGGTCTGGCTCGGAGTTTAATTTAGGCTATTGATCCTTCTTGTAAAACAGTTTCTGGTAAAAGAAAGGGGTTTTCATCCTTCTGATTCAGACTCAGGAGAGCTGAGTTTTTGATTCTCCCTATGGGACTTCTTCTTTCTCTGTCACTATTGCTAGAATGTGCCAGAGGTTTCATTGGGAGAATGATGTGGATTGTCAGTCCCTAAGAAAATACTGTGAGTTGTTACAGAAGGATTTTCCAGAATTTATACCAATTTCTCCTGTTCTGTCTGCTTTAGAGGATGTGTGTGTTATTGCCTGCAATTTTCCTGATAATCAGTCAGCTGCTCCTAAAAAAAGCAGATAGGATGCATAGAGTTACTCAGTCTTTTAATTTTTTATCCACTATTCCCAAACCTAGCCTAACCCAGCAGCTATAGCTTTAGTCGATCCCACTGCTGCTAAGCACTTGGTTAATTCCAATCTTACTCATTCTGATAAGGATGGGAAAATTCCTGATAGGTATGGGAAAAAAGTGTATACTTATGAAATTTTGATTTTCAGAATTTTGAATTGTTATGCTGATATGTTAAACTTTGATGTTCATCATGCATACAGCTGCAGTCATAACAGATGGGTTCTCCTGCCGTCAGACGGGTCCTCGGTCGGCCGAATTCCAAAGTCTAGGTCCGGCGTCGGTTGTCGTCACTTCTTCCCTGACGTCAGTGCGACAGGGGTATAAAAGAACCAGCCGATGCCATTTTCTTCAGTCTTTCTTGCCGCGCGGTGCCCGAAGCAGAAGCAGTTCGCAAGTGCCAGTCGGCCAGCTCCTGAAATTACGAAAATTTTGCAACCGAAGTCTTCTTTTCTTGCCTCAGACCGATGTCAGACAAAGTTAATAATTGTATTTCATGTGGGAAGCAAATACCGCATAAGGATTTTCATTCCCTCTGCATTCCTTGCTTAGGCCCAGACCACGACGTCTCGGTCTGTCGTTTTTGTGCTACATTCAACAAACGCACCATTAAGCATCGGGCGGAGTTCACCCAGCACTATTTTGGCAAAAAATTTAACTACATTATGTCGTTGGATCCTCCGACTCCAGTTTTGTCTAAAAAATGCAAAGATAAGGACCGACACACGAGGTCCGCGGCCTCTACCGACACCACGTCAGAGTCGACTACAGGTGGTCCGGTTCTCAGCGAGGTGCCTACGCAGCCCCTGCCTACCGTCGACACTTCATTGGCGGTGTCTACTGTGCCCGAGGTCACAGGCTCCTCGGCCCACACCCCGACTACAGATACCGAAGCCACTCTTGGTGGTGAAACTCAAAATGTAGACAGGTCTGCCTCCTCTCAAGGTGTCTTCAGACCTTCCTTTTCTTTTTCCATCAAGGCTTTCACTAAGTCTAAAGCAGCCATGCATTCTAAGAGACAAGCTACACAGGGCCCTTCTCCAGGCTCCATGTCTAAAAAAACAGATGCTTAAAATGGCTGAGGATTTAATTACTCTTATCAGGGGTTCTCAACCCCCCCCCGGACAAAAGGCCCAGAGTGGAGGAAGAATCCCCCTCCTCTGACCAGGCCTCCATTATTTCAGAGCACTCTGATGAACAGGAACATTCTTACTTCCCTTTTGAAGATTCTGATGCAGAGGAGTCCATTCCCTCTGTCTCCCCCCCAGAGGATTACTCATTTGGGGAAACCTTGCATACCTTGAGGGAACACTTCCACTGGTAAGGCCAAGAGTACTCAGACTCCAAGAAAAGCCTTAGGGATTTTCTCTTGCTACCTCAGCACAGGCCTCTGGCTATACCTCCTGTCTTAGACATACTAGATGATGTGTATTCGGAGGCCTGCCTTAACCCAGACTCTTTACCTCCAGCCCCAGTCAAGCCTGACAGGTACTACTGGGTTCCTGACTCACACCAATTTTTATACAAAAGCCATGCGGCTGACCCAGAAACCATCTCACAGGGCCCCAAGGGAATTAAGGCCTCCACTGCTAAAAATCCATTACCTTCCGAGAGAGATTCCAGATCTTTAGAAAGGTGGAGAAAAAAGGTATACACCTCGGCCAACTTAACCACGAGGGCATTAAACTGCCAGTTCCATATGTTAAAGTACCAACAGTTTCTGTTATCACAGTTGAGAAGCAAAATGTCACAACCTGAACAACCAGACTTGAAGGAGTTGCAGGATTTGATGCATAGTGCTGAACAAGTGGGTAAACATACCTTGCAATGTGGTTTTGATGCTCTAGAGGCCTCATGTAGAGCTGCTGTTACAGGATCAGTCATACGTAGACATGCCTGGCTCAAGGAGCAAACCTTACCAGATCATGTCAGAGCTAAATTACTAGATGCCCCTCTACAAAAGGATGTGTTATTTGGTGTTAAAGCTGAGGAGGTATTAAAGAAAATGGAGGAAAAGGCTAAATCAATGCAAACAGTGAAAGATTTTCTACAGGCACAACCTCCACGTTTCAGTAGAAATTGGCCTTCCAAAAATTGGTCCTTTCCAGCCACGGACAGACCCCAAAGAGGTAGATACAGGCGCCCGAGGGGCAGAGGGCAATCTCAAGGATCGTTTAGAGGCAGACAATGGCAAGCTCCTACACAAAGAGGTGGTGAGGATAGTTCACAGCCATTCAGAAAGCAAACCCAATGACTTTCCCCTTTGCATGCCAAGCAAGGCTCAAATGGCAGCACCCTTAGGCGGAAAACTGGCATTATTTTTGAAAAATTGGCATATTGTCACAAAAGACAAATGGATCCTGGACATTATAAACAGAGGCTACAGATTCCATTTTCACACCCTTCCAAAAATGAGAGGCATGCCAAACCTGCCACACAATCAAAGGGCAGAGGCACAAAGACAAATTTCAGATCTCATGGACATGAAAGCTATTCAAGAGGTACCTACTCAAGAACAAGGTCAAGGTTTTTATTCCAGACTATTCCTGGTACCAAGGAAGGGAAAAGATTGGAGACCTATTTTGGACCTATCCATCCTAAACACAATTTTACTTGTGCCAAAATTCAAGATGCTCACATTACAGCAGCTTCTTCCCATGCTGGGCAAGGAGTCTTGGCTGGTAACATTGGACCTCAAGGAGGCATACCTGCATGTCCCAATCAGACAAAATTGCAGAAGATACCTCAGATTTCTTGCAGGTTCAACCCATTATCAATTCTCTATATTGCCCTTTGGCTTATCTACTGCGCCCAGAGTATTCACGAAATGCCTGGCATCAGTAATTGCCTACTGCAGACTTCAAGGGATACAAATATACCCATATTTGGACGACTGCCTGATCCAAGCGGACAGCAAGCACATACTTCTGAAACATCTGGCTTTTGTAATAATGTTGTTGAATTCTCTGGGATACACAGTCAACAAAAAGAAATCAAGGCTAATACCCTCTCAGAAAATAATTTTCCTGGGTGCCAACTTGGACACAAACACCCAGATGGCCTACCTCACGCCAGAGAAACAGGGGCAACTAACTCAATACTTCAGAAAACTAGCAAATTTCACCAGGCTGACTGCAAGGAAAATCCTGCAGGCTCTGGGATTCATGGCATCTTGCATCCTACTAATCCCATGTGCAAAGCTGCATATGAGGAAACTTCAATGGTACCTGAAAAACCTATGGTCTCAACACAGCCACAGTTTGGAAACAATAATACCACTAATTCCATGTCTTCAAAAGGAATTTCTGTGGTGGGCTCAACCATGCCAAACAAACACAGGTCTCCCATTCTGCAAGCCTCAAGCAAATCAAGTCATCACAACAGACGCCTCGGACTACGCCTGGGGGGGCGCACATGACAGATCGGTGCATTCAGGGCAAATGGTCCCAAAAAGAAAAGCACCTTCACATCAATCAAAAGGAAATGCTAGCAGTAATAAATGCTATTATAGCTTTCAAAGACCTTCTGCATCCAGGCCAACTATTGATAAGGACAGACAACACCACAGTAATGTGGTACATAAACAAACAGGGAGGAACCCATTCATACCCCCTATGCAGGCTGGCCGTGTCACTTTGGAACATGGCTCTGGAGTTACAAATCGAACTTCAAGCACAGTACTTGCCAGGCAAGGAAAACATGCTGGCAGACAACCTAAGCAGAAATATGACAGATCCACACGAATGGAAGTTGCATCCTCAAGTTTTTACAGAGATAATTTAAGCATGGGGAAGGCCAGACATAGATCTCTTTGCCTCCCACAAAAATCACCAATTGACAAAATTCTGCTCAAGGACTTTTCATCCACAGGCCTGGAGAGTGGACGCTCTCTCTTTCAGTTGGACAACAATGACAGTTTATGCCTTTCCACCTCTTCCTCTGCTGCCCAAAGTTCTATTAAAAACCAGAGCAGACAGACCAAAGATGATTCTCATTGCTCCAGACTGGCCAAGACAGCACTGGTACCCACTCCTGAGGAGCCTGACGCATTCCCCACCATGGACCCTACCTCTAATGCCTCTTCTTCTGACTCAGCACAGCTTCAGAACTCTTCACAGTCAGCTGAAAACACTCAATCTGGCCGCATGGAAGATTCCCTAACTTCACAACAGACCCTACTCTCCAAGGAGGTGCAGGATGTCATTTTGGAGGCCAGAAGGCCTTCTACTAGAAAAGCTTACTCCGCAAAATGGAAACGGTTTTGTGCCTGGAATGAGAAAAAGGGCCAGAATCCTGGAAAACTGAATTTACCTCAAATATTACAGTATCTAGCTGAGCTGCTAAGCAGTGGACTTTCATTCTCCTCCATCAAAATCCATGCCTCAGCCATTTCTGCTGAATACAACACTGAACCACCTTTATTCTCTCACCCCCTCTTAAGACAGTTCCTCAGAGGGGCTAAGAATATAAAACCCCCAAGGAAACAACCAGTACCTGCTTGGGACCTCAATTTCATTCTAGAAAAGCTGACCTTACCTCCTTTTGAGCCAGCTGCCTCAACAGATTTGCAATATTTGTCCTGGAAAACAGCCTTCCTTCTGGCTATCACCTCAGCTCGCAGGGTATCGGAACTACAAGCCCTCATGGCTGTGCAGCCTTTCATCATCTTCCATCAGGACAGAGTTTCCTTATGAACCAACCCGTCCTTTATGCCAAAGGTGGTATCCAGGGTAGCTTTGAATCAGGCTATCCACTTACCTACCTTTTACCCTAATCCTCAAAACAAAGGGGAGAGACTACTACATTCCTTGGACATCCACAGACAGCTGCGTTATTATTTGGACAGAACAAAGCCTTTCAGAAAATCAGAACAACTCTTTGTGTCCTATGCTATAGGAGCTCAAGGGAAGCCAATCTCCAAACAGACAATCTCAAAATGGATAGCCCACTGCATACGCTTTTGTTACTCTTTTCATGGTAAAACTGTACCTGCAGTCATCAGATCTCACTCCACAAGGGCCACAGCTACCTCTGCAGCTTTCCTCAGAGGAGTTCCTACCAAAGATATTTTGGAAGCAGCCACTTGGAGTTCTGTGCATACCTTCTCCAAGCACTACCACCTACCATTATACTCCAAAACTAGAGCAGGCTTTGCCACTGCAGTCTTGCAGGGCATCCTGGCTCCTCCTAGTTCCACCTAATGCCTACCACCCCTTTCTTAGCTTTGGGATTCTACCCATCTGTTATGACTGCAGCTGTATGCACGATGAACATAGTACAGTTTTGTACCTACCATAAATGTAGATGTTCGAGTGGTAATACAGCTGCAGTCCAGGTTTCCCTCCTTCCCCTCTTGGGACAGGCCTATTGGCTAACACCTCCTCATACAACCTGATTGGGCTATTCATTTATGGTGTATTTGCTTGCAACTACTGTATTTTGATTATATTGCATTGCTTTATTACATAAATTTATGTATTGCCTTCCTTCTGGGGGCACCTGACATCTGGGGCAAGAAAAACTGAAGAAAATGGCGTTGGCTGGTTCTTTTATACCCCTGTCGCACTGACGTCAGGGAAGAAGCGACGACAACCGACGCTGGACCTAGACTTTGGAATTCGGCCGACCGAGGACCCGCCTGATGGCAGGAGAACCCATCTGTTATGACTGCAGCTGTATTAGCACTCGAAGATCTACATTTATGGTAGGTACAAAACTGTACTTTCTGACAAATTGTGAAAGTATGATGAATTTTATACCTGCAGTTTCTTCTTGGGAGGAAAAATCTAATTGAAATAACTTAGTGTCTTCTATTGCCTAGGAAACTACTGATTATTTACAGTGCATGTTTGACCCTGTTGATACTTCTTCCAGGGCTTTGGCCAGAGGTACTCTTTTGAGGTGGTTTGCATGGCTGCATTCTCAGAACCTCCCAGATGATAACAATGAGATTTTAAATTCTCCTTTAGATAGAAATTTAGTGTTTCTGCTGCAGAGGTGATCAAAAAGTGTGATGAAAGAGGCAAGCTTATCCAGAAAATCTTTTCCAGCCCTCCTTTTCAAAATTGTCCAAGGGATTTTTTTTCTCTCTTCATCCAGTTTTGGCAAAAAACAGAATAAACAGTCTCAGCAACCTTCAGGTAAACAGGTATTTAAGAAGAATTGGGAAGAGGCTTTTAAAAAGAGGTCTCAAACCTCTCAAAACAAAGGACAGTCCAACAAGTCTAAAGGAATGTTCAAAAGACCTTGTGGCTGCCTCCTACCCTGACCCAATTCTTTCTCCAAGAAAGTCTGATTTTCCACTTTTCTCTTTGGCACCAGCTAGTTTCAGATAAATCGGTTCTTAAAGTCATTCATCAGGGTTACTTTTGGTTGTGGGAAGAAACTCCAAATTTCCAGGGGTATCATTCCACATCCTGCAGATAAGACCTTTCTGTTTCCACCTGTTCTTCATCACATGCTGTCTCAAGAAGTGATAGAATCAGTTCATCCTTCCCAGGAGAGAAAGGATTTTTATTCAATGATGTTCCTAGTGTCAATGCTTGGAAACCAGTTCTGTATCTTTATTTCCCAAACCTGTTTGTGATAGTGCCCAAATTCAAAATGGTGCGACTTCATAACCTGTTACCTGTTCTTCCTCTTTCAAGTTTCCTGGCAACACTAGACTTAAGAGATGCTTATCATCAGATACCTATTCATCCAGACGTCAGACGTTTCTTTTTTTTTTTAACAAAATACTTGTGTTGAGTTATCACTTGTGATGTAGGCAGGCTTACATTTATAAAAAAGTAAACAAACCATATTAACAAGTTCACATTTACAAACATTATACATCACGTATATTTTTCTGAACAATATGATCAATCCAACATTACAAAAATTGTTCAGTTTCTGTCTTTCCTTAAACCTCATTCCTCCAAAACATTATTCTACATGTATTTTCCCACAATTCCCATTTTTTTGTATGTAATTTGCCCCTACCCTCCTCTAAAGATCCCACTTACAGTTCTTTTACCTCCCTTACTGTATTCACTACTTTTGATATGGTTCGTTTAGACTTTTTCCATCTTCTAGTAATTGCATTTTTGGCAGCCACCAGAATTACAATGTCTATGCAAGAAGGGTATCTGAGTTGCAAGCTTATTTTCTACAGGGACAGGTTTCTTTGAGATCTAATCCTTCTTTTATGCCTAAAGTGGTGTCCACAGGGAATTTGTAAACAGCCATATTTCACTGCAGCTAACTGTCACTTCAGCCATGTGTCCCCAGTCAAATGTACCACAGGGAAATGTCTCACTGCCTAGGCACCTGAACCCCTCTGAAGTGCTTTGCTCCCAGACATGTCTTTTTAGTCAGCTCATATCAAACTAACTAATGGTCTGGACACGTGAAAGGTGCTCTGAAGCTTTGAAAGCTGGCTGGCTTGTTATATCATTGTAGGATATAAACCATATAGCTTAGGCTACTGCAACAATCAACAATCACTGGAAGATCTACTGATGTGATAGTGTTCAATCTCGCCGTTTGTTCTTACACATGGGTTCGGAGCTGATCCTCGGCTCCGTGCCGGCCTCTTGCAAGCTCTGCATCGAGAAGAAGCTCGAGACAATCTAATACCCACAATCCCCCTCTGCCTTTACCTCAGATCTAGTTTGCCGCTGCTGCATACGCATCGTTGGGAGCTAGCTCGAGAGTTTTCTAAGCTAAGATATAACTTTTTTGTTGTATTTTATTAAGAATTCTATTATAGTTGATATTTTCAGTATTAACAAGTGTGTTTGTGTTGTGGTTCCGTAATTCTCTGGTACCGTTAACTTTTTTGTCGGTATTTTTGTATCGGGGCCTACACCCTTCACATATCCACCATATTGAGACATTTACTACCGGATTTGACATTTACCTGATTGTGTCTTTTTTCTCGGATTTGACTGTGTTTGTTTCTAGAGTTATATATTATCTACAATGTCTGAGAAGGCAAAGTCTGGTTTCAAGCGTTGTCAGTGTGGCCAAAAAATGTCGGTCACTGATAACCATAGTTCCTGCGTCTACTGCCTTGGCCCTCTCCACTTACAAGAGGATTGCTCCATCTGTCACTCTTTTAGTGGGAGGGTCATGACAGATAGGCACAGGAAACTGATGGACAGAGGTCTTTTGAAACCAGCTTTCCAAGAGGCTTTGGATGCTTCTGACCAGGCATCGAAGTCCTCGAAGGAATCGAAGACGTCGGAGCCTAAGTCATCGGCTCGAGCTCTTCTTCAAAGGTTAGATCACCGGTTCCACAGACTTGGGCCGAGTGTTCAACTGGTGTCTGTTCCTGAGCCTCGAGTCTTGGAACCGGTGATGGAGCTCCCTCCTTCGGCCATATTGAGGTCGGCTCCGTCTTCGGTTCCTTCGACCCGTTCTTCCTCCAAACTTTCGGATGTCGATGTGGATCGCGTGGTGCAGAAGTTGTTGGAGCATTCGCCCTCTCTAAACTTATTTCGGTTTCCACCCAGTTGGTGTCGAAACTTGAAGGCCTTCCTGTATCTCCATCCATTCCTCCTCCGAGACCGATTCAGTCCTTGGAGCCGGAAGAGGCTGATCTGCTGATTGTGGAGCCCTCGGGTCCAGAATCGTCCTTTCTCGGTCTGTTCCCTCACCTCGACTCCGTCGGACCTGCACCGAGTCTCGGGCCGACGGTCTGTTCTTGGTTCCGGGCCGAGTCGAACCGACGTGTCGGTTCCGACTCTCCCTCGGGCCTCGGCACGGATCGATTCGGCTCCGTCCTCGGGTCGATGCCTTCGTGCCTGTGTCGGGATTCTCCCATTTCTTCGAACCGGGGACTCTTCGATGCGGGACCGGGAGCGTTCGACCTGATGAGGAAGGTGTTCTCTACCCAGACAACCACATCAGTGGAAGCAGTTTCTCCTCCCCATAAAGGGCCTTTGTCTTCATCTGCACCCACGGCCACATCCAAGCGTCGGGCACCAGTGTCTCAGCCACCCTGGAGGGTGCCCCTCTTCCTCCGAGGCTTCTTCGGATGCTCCCACGAGGAAGTCCCTAGGAAGAGACTGTGTAAGAGGAGACACTTGGATTCTCCACAGGAATCCTTGACATCTGATACTGACTTAGATGAGTCAGAGGGTCCCCAAGTCACCTTCAGAAGATGTCTCTTTTCAGACATTTTGGAGATCCTGAAACAGAGAGGTGACTGGCAGTCCCTTCCCTTCTGAGGATGAGTCAGTTCTGCTGAAGGCATTTGGTGCTCGCCCTTCCTCCTCCTGGGTCACTCCGCCTTGACGAACTAATGGAACTTATTGCTCAAGGGCGTGGGAGACTCCTGACACAGTGGAACCTGTTCCAAGAAAACCGAACAAGTACATCACAGCACCTCAGGATAAGTCCTACCTTACAAAAGGAGTTCCAGTAGACGCTATGGTGGTGGCTGCAGCCACGAAAAAGGAGATGTCGGAGTCTTCTTCGTCTGTCCATCCGCCTAATAAAGATTCTAGAACGATGGATAGATATGGGAAGCGCATTTTAGTTCAGCGGCTTTTCCATGCGGTCCCTGAACTATTTGACCCATTTTACACGCCTGCAGAGGGATCTAGTCAAAGAGTTGGGAGATACCCTCCAGGGTGCTACAGATGCAGCTGTCTCAGAGAAAGTGACAGCAACTTAATACCCTAACATCGATTGTTAACTCGTCCATGAGGCTGATTTCTTACGCCGAAGGTTCGAGTAGGGCAGCAGCTTCAGCGATTGCTCTTCAGACAATCCTGGATGCGCCTATGCTCCTTTGGAAGCCTTCAAGTCTTCCTTTACAAACGCCCCATTTGACGGTGCCACTCTTTTGGCCCCAAGGTAAAGGAGACCCTTACCGGTGTGAGCAAGAGGGAAAGACTCTGTCTGCTGTCGGAGTCCGTTTTCCACCCCAACCAGACCGTACCCCAAAGGGCAACGCGGTGGGAAAATGTGGTTTCAAAACCTCAAGGGTCTTTCTCAGGCACACAGGGTGATGCCCCTCTAGAGGCAGAGGAGGGGCAGAGGTGGAAGACGCCGCTGGCGGCAGAGGGTCCGCAACATCAAGGTGACAGGGAAACACTCCTGGTAAACCTTTCCAGCACTCCTGAGAGGAGGCCCGACTGTCCTGCTCTGGAGGCAGTCGGGTCGCTTAGCTTTATACCCTCAGACCTGGCAAAATATAACTACAGACAAGTGGGTAAAAAGCGTAGTTACCAGAGGTTACAACATTCCCTTCCTATTCCATCCCATTCCAAAGAAAGACTCCCAGATGTACCGCCCCATCTCGAGAGCCAGCAGCTTTAGAAATTTCAAAGCTGCTAGAAAAAGAGTCATCCAGCCAGTCCCAGCGGACCAGCAAGGATTCGGGACTTACTCAAGGTTCTTTTAGTTCCAAAGAAAACAGGGGACTGGAGGCCCATTCTAGACCTAAGCTACCTCAATACTTTCGTCAAGAAAGAAAAGTTCCGAATGGTCACGCTTCAATCGATCCTTCCATTTTTACAGAAGGATGAGTGGATGTGCTCAATAGATCTAGAGGATGCATACTACCACATCAAAATGGCCAGGGCATCCAGAGATCATTTGCGCTTCCGGCTGGGAGCCAGTCACTTTCAATTTCGAGCCCTGCCCTTTGGTCTGACCTCAGCCCCCAGGGTCTTCACCAAATGCATGGCAGTGGTAGCGTCTCACTTGAGACGTCAGGGATTCCAGGTGTTTCCGTATCTGGACGACTGGCTCCTTTCAGCCACCACCCGGTGCCAACTACTGCAGGCCAGAGACTATGTGCTTCAACTGTGTGTTCACCTAGGGATCTCCGTAAATTTGAAAATCCTTACTTCAGCCATCACAAAATATCTTGTTCATAGGAGCAGAGTTAAACACGTCAATTAATTCTGAGGCTTCCCCCAGAAAGGATATTATCACTGCAGACTCACATACGTCTTCTACTCTTGTCAAGGAAATCTCCTGCAAAGCTAGTACTGAAGGTGTTGGGCCTCATGTCAGCCTCCCTTATTGCAATTCCCTGGGAAGGCTGCACATGAGAGTTCTACAATGGCTACTATTTGCTCAATGGTCATTTCAACAACTACCTCTAACACGAGATTCTCATAACAAAGACTTGCGAAACAGATCTACACTGGTGGCTCCGAACGTGCAACCTTTCCCAGGAGGCCGTTTGTACTACCCACGCCCACAGTTACGGTGACCACGGACGCTTCCTGATAGGGTGGGGGCATCTTTCAGGGACAGACAGTCCAAGGCGAATGGACCAATTTGGAGTACAATCTGCACATCAATGTTCTAGAGTTGAGGGCAGTGTTTCTAGCGTTGCAACACTTTGCTCCCCTTCTTCCTCTAGGGACTATTGCAGTTCAGACGGACAACATGTCGGTAGTCTGGTACATAAACAAACAAGGGGGAACCAAGTCCTATCAACTATGCAGAGAGGCCATGAGAATTTGGCAGTGGGCGGAGTCCACAGGTCGCTTCTAATAGCAACGCACATCCCGGGTCATCCAACGTCATAGCCGACAGGCTGAGCAGAGCAATTCTGTTACCGCACGAGTGGTCTCTAAAACAGTCAGTGGCGAAAGGATCTTTCGCATGGGGCCAGCCTTCCTGCGATCTGTTTGCGTCTCCAATGAATGCCAAATGCAGGAGCTACTTTGCCCTATTACCCCTCAGGGAAGTCCCCAGGACGCACTGGTTCTGATTGGCCCCGGGACTCCTATACAGCTTTCCCCATTTCCTCTGATATCGAAATTTCTCCAGAAAGCCAGGAACCTTCACAGGACGATAATCCTCATTGCTCCATTCTGGCCTCGTCAAATTTGGTTTCCCTTCCTGAAAATTCACTGCATTCGGGGACCCTGGATTCTGGACCCAGAGCCAGATCTATTGACTCACTCGTCAGGGGTTCCCCATCCAGCTCCTGTCACTCCATCTAGCAGCTTGGCTGCTCCAATTCCCAACTTAGCCAGGTCTAATCTCTTGTCACCAGCAGTCCAGGACATATTAGTGGCTTCGCATAAAGCTTCCACTACTAAAACATATACTAGCAAATGGAAACGTTTTGTATTCTGGGCGAATACACACCACGTTGATCCCTTTATAGCTCCTTTGAATAAGATATTAGAATTCTTAACAGACTTATTTCATCAGGGTGCTTCTCCTGCTACTCTAAGAGTTCAATTGGCAGCCATTTCGAATTTCCATGTGGAAGAATGTGGAGCTCCTATCATGGCTCACAGACTTTGTAAAGCCTTTTAAAAGGAGTTTTTCATATTAGACCTCGGTCAGATGTGCTACGTCACCTTGGAGGCTAAACTTGTTGGTATCTAAATTAATGTTGGCGGCCTTTGAACCTGCCTCTTCTTGCCCATTAAAATTTTTGTCCTGGAAAACTCTCTTTCTGGTAGCCATTACTTCTGCTAGACGAGTGTCTGAACTTCAGGCTCTCTCCATCAAGCACCCTTATTTAATCTTTCACTCTGACAGAGTTTCTCTTCGAACCAATTCATCCTTCCTCCCTAAAGTGTGTTCTATTAACAATATTAATCAGTCCATTGAATTACCCACTTTCTTCAAAAACCACTCCAACAAAATGGAGTATATGTTACACAAATTGGATGTTCACAGACAGCTAAGGTTTTATTTGGATAGAACAAAAGATCACAGGAAAACAGATCAACTCTTTGTGGCTTTTGCTGATAGCAGGAAAGGACTTGCAGTTACCAAAAGAACTCTTTCTAAGTGGTTAACGGATTGTATAATCTATGTATACGATTCTGCAAATCAACCCCTTTTAAACAAACCCAAAGGACATTCCACAAGATCAATATCTACGTCTTTGGCTCATGCAGCTCGCCTACCTCTGGATGCTATTTGTGCGGCTGCTACCTGGTCTAAGCCACATACATTTATTTCTCATTATAAAGTAGATAAGGTTTCTAGGGACAGGGCAACCTTTGGTTCCACTGTGCTCAAGAACGCCTCCCGTGAGTTCCTCAGGATCAAGGAGCTAGGACGCTACCCATGTGTAAGAACAAGCGAGATTGAACACTATCACATAAAGAAGTTATGTCCTTACCATAACGTTCCATGTGGAGTGTTCATCTCGCCTTTGTTCTTACAGTCCCACCCTCCCACCCTTAGGAAGAACGTTCTTTGATGCCTGGCCAGAAGCATTTTTTTGCTACTGTCATTATTCTGTGTACATAGTTGGTATACACATATTCTTTATATGTGTCTGTTTATGTATGTATAGGTGTATGACATGAATGTGCTATTATGTAGATTGGTTTGCTTGCAAACTAGATCTGAGGTAAAGGCAGAGGGGGATTGTGGGTATTAGATTGTCTCGAGCTTCTTCTCGATGCAGAGCTTGCAAGAGGCCGGCACGGAGCCGAGGATCGGCTCCGAACCCATGTGTAAGAACAAAGGCGAGATGAACACTCCACATGGAACGTTATGGTAAGGACATAACTTCTATTTATGGTAAGTTTACTTGCACAGCTATACTTTCCATACCCGACAGCTGCAATCTTTTTAAACTACACGTTCCAGCCTTTTTGTCAAAAGTGGTTAAGTAACTCAAGTCTGATATAGCAGTTTAACTAGCCACATTATTTAATTTTCACTACCTTTGGTATAATACATACATCACTACATGCATGCAATTTAAAATGCTATTAAAATTTAATTAGAATGTAAAGGAACAACCAGCTGGCAAATGAACACCGTTGAAACAGGCAAACAACAGCAAAAGTAAAATAAACGGTAGAACGAAGCATGGCTCCAAGCAACATATACTGTAATAAAACTCCTTTAATGACAGGTTAGCCCTTTCACCACGTAATGTGGCTTCTTCAGACCATAAACACAAACATAAAATCAAACAAATCTTATACATTTACATAGAATGCCCCTTCATTTCAAATCATTCATTAAGCCACTCACTTCATCCTACTTAATTCAGCAGAGTGAGTGAGGTAAGCACCCCTATCATTTACAATTTAAAATCATAGTCACAAGATTTTACAACTCATTTCTAACCATCATAAAAAGTCTCACATATTAATACCCTAAATGGGTAAAAAATGCTTCCCAAGTTTGCATACCCAACTTCCCGATTTCATCAGAGGCAAATGCACTAAAACAATAAAAACAATAATGCTACTAGAGCCTGCATCACAGTCCTAACTGTCACACTTATGCATTGCATAAGGTATAAATCTTTAAAGAGCAAGTGAGCGTTCAAAGAACAAATTTAATTTCCGTACTAAAAGCAAGCACTAACCATCCTTTAATCCATGCATTGTTATTGTATTAATCGCTGTACCTGTTAACATCCTGATTTCTTAAATCCATGGCATTAAACACAATTTCTCATTGCACAAGCAGATCTAACTTCTCTACTAAAGGTATGTACTACCCATTCATTCAGTTGTGCGTACATTGCCAGTTTCCTTAAAGGCATGGTCTTAATATTTGTGTTAACATTTATATAAATAAATAAAAACATGTACAACGAGTATCTAATACAAAAAGCCTCTCGGACTGTTATACTAGTGCACTAATGTTCAAATCAATCTTATAACGACCACTCCTAAAACTTGAACAAAGTAATGTTAAAGACATCCAGCGCATTATGTATAGACAGACTGATATGTTAGGATAGTCAGTAAGATGCTAAAAACATATAATCTCAAACAACTGATTTAACATTCCTTACTAGACATACTAAATCCATGCATATAGATATGAACTTACATTAACAATTTTAACAAAAGAGTTTATTTAACTATAGCATCATCTGTTGTCAAAGAAAGGTACGTGCTGCTAGATATTATCTAAAAACACATCTTATAAAATGCACCTAATGCCTAAAAATATATAATATATGTAATGATGTAGTATAACTAATATGATCTTATAGTGTTATTATCATTTTCAAAACTTCTGTGGACTCGTAGAGTACTACAGTTAAATCTAAATAAATCTAAATAGCAAAAATTAATACAAGGCCTGCCGTTTGCCAAGTCCAATACTATGTACAACCAACAGAGTCATTAAAAGGTATAAATAGATTGAAGTGGTGATACTCAGATCACAGCAAACCTATAACTGTTCTTGTACACATTATATTAGTGCTTGTTGTTAGGTACAGACTCATTATTTACTAAAATATGATTAGATGTTAACTAAAACATCATCTACTATCATAGGTGAGTAAATGCTATAACAAACTGTCTGGAGTCTAGTCATGGAAAATGCAGCTTATACCAGAGATTTTTAACAGAAAAATGTATTGCATATCATAGTTTAGTGAATATAATACCTCTAATGTAGCTATATACTCATAATTACAATTGAGTTTAGGTAGCAATAAATAGTACACAATCCTATGTTCCATATAAACTAATCATAGTGGTATTTATGCACAGTATGTTAATATGCTCATAAAAGTACAGACTCTTCATATATTGATGCCATTTATAAATACCTACATCATAAAAAATGTATATACTTCTGAGCTGTTAATGAGAAAAGATCGAACCATAATAGACGCACAGTGTTTCATAGACATACCTAATTGATACATTAATAACGAGAATACAAATTCCTAGGTAGTCCACATGCTTCTAAGGCACATTTTATGGATAGTTTTCCATTCAATCCAAACTCTTTCTCTGCCCTTAACTTAAGTATCCACCCTAGCTCACTCCTTTCTGTGAGATTTTTAATTTATTGAATACTTTCATG